>NC_140908.1:3623192-3680692 GCF_045865225.1 Trachurus japonicus
CGTGTGGCAGGGGAGCGCGGCGGCCTCCGTCACCGTCCCCATTGTCCTCTTTCAGACCAGATTATTAATTTGATGTATTGCTGATGACAAAAACGCGCGTTGTGTGTTGCTCAAACGCCACTGTGTTGATTTTGCAAGGCTCGGTTTAGGGACGGCAGAAAATATAAACATTGCTCGTGTTTATGTTTCGGGACTCAAGCCAAACTCTGATGGTAACCATAGTTACTGGGTGTGCGTTAGGTGAGTGTGGTGAATGTGCAGGTCACAACTTGTCCACCAGAGCGTTTTGGAGTTGTTGGATTGTGTATTTGATGAGTTTTGAGGGACAGGGGACCTGTACCATTCACCTCCATTGTGTTCACTGAGCAGCTCACGTCTCTGCCCCGCAGATCTCAAAACAACATGCACCGATAATTAAAGGTAATGAACCAACTACTATGACTATAGGGATTATGGCGATAGGCCAATTTGCCAAAATGTTGAACTATCCCTTTAAGGGGTGGCTTCACCATTCACTGCTATGTAGGTTAGCAAGTGCACAAGTCACAACCATTTCTATGTCTGAGCCCAGCTATAGCTACATTTTGTCACAACAGCCACAGCAGCAGCCAGTTAGCATCTGTAAGCTGTCTTAACATTGACCGCAAACATACTTGCATTGGATTTACAATCATCATACTCATCTAACAGAGTGGCTAACCGAGAAGCTAACATTAGTCACAGCCAGTAGCACATGCCGTAGTCACTGCTTCCAGTCAGGGCTCAGTGCGGCTGCTTTTCAGGCACTAATTAAGTAAAAGAGCCTCTAATCATGTTAAAAGCTCAAATAATTACTGAATTAATGACTCACCCAATCAAGAGGATAAATAAATCGTAATTTCGTAATCTAAAATGCCAAAACCTCGCTGCTTCAAGCTTCTACAATATGGAAATTAGACATTTACCTTTTGACTTTCTTTGCCTATGTTTTGGGATTGTTTGCATCTCCAGCCACTCAATGGGATTAGCCAATCTACTGCAGTCATTTGCAACAGTGAAAATGATCATACTAAAAAAACTGGTTTATTCCTACATGTGAAAAGATCACTATCTTCCCAAATGGCAATCCCAGAGAGGGATATCCTTTAGTAAGTGTCTTCGTCTGCTTGTATGGCAACATTGCAGCAATCAGTGTAAATTAATAATAAGTGAATCAAAGTGCTTAATTTAATGGAGGCTATGAAAGATTAATACCTGACATTATCCAGACTGCTGCGCTACGAAGGGGGAACCACCCATGCCTGAGGTAAACCAATCACATTTCTATGAATATGACATTAGACACATTGATGTGATGTGTTACATCAATGTCAGCCTGAGTCTTCACTACAGCAAGTGTGGATAGAAAGTCTACTGAGTGTGACTGGTCTATTTCTGTCTCTTTTTTTCCCTCCCCTCCATCCCTCCGTCCCTCCATCCCTCCCTCCTCGCTGGTTCTAGAGGCGAGAGATCAGTTCAGGGTGGAGAAGAGCTGGTGTTTGGCCTGAGGGGCCCTTGGACACAGATTCTGTCATTGTTCCACAGCTGCCACTCCACCCCTCCCTCCTTTCCTCTCACCCCACCACTCCCCCTCCACTCTGTGGCCATCCTCACCTTAAGGGCGTCCCCTGCTACCCCGCCTCCCTAATGAAGAGTGACACGCGTCCGGAGGATCTGATCTAGTCTGAAACCCGGGCCCTTGCCTCCTCTGTTTTGTCTCCTATTATTGACTGCGGTGGCTCACACTGAGTCGCCGTGATGATGAGAGCGCCATATACCCAAGAGGCATTGCTCCCAAATCGGAGGGGGGGCTCAAAGGGCAGATGCAATTGTATGGAATAGTGAGGACCTAATTGTCTTTATTCATGAGCTGTGTGATTGATATTAGAAGAAAATGAGATACTCTAATTGTCCTCTTATATGAGGAATTTCTTGCAGGCTTAGACTCTGGATGCTGTGCGTGTTAGTGTGTATTCACAGTCACAGATGTGTGTGTGTGTGCACTATTGGGTGAGATATCAAACTGACAACTCCTAAAGGGCATCTATGCAGCGGTCTCCCGACATATCACTTGAAATAATTCATGTTGTCCTGTTGTCCTTTCTGACAGTTTCTTGCCTTTGTGGCGTCCAGAGGATCCAGACTCAAACGAGTCAGGAGGACACGGATCCACGACCGCTGAGATCAAAACAAGCACGCGCTCCCCGCTTCCCTCGAGGCTTGTGTGTGTTTGCTCAGTTGGCACATCGTGGAAAAGGACTTAATTACCTCAGTAATTATTGTAACGCTGATTCAACTTCTAAGTTAAACACCATTTTCATGAAGTCCACTATTATTCCTTTGAGCCATGACGCTCCATTGTTCAAAACCTATTGAAACACATCAATAAGCCACACGGGAAGACATGGTCCTTAATTACCATAAACACACATTGTACTTTATTTTGACTTGTTCCCCTTTATAACTGTTGGAAATACTCACTAAAGCCTCACATGTGGATTAATCCGCCCCTGAAAAATAATCCCCTCTAAATGCACCATTTCCTCCTGATACAAACTTAAAGGAGACATATTATGCCCATTTTCCACAAATTAAAATAGTTCCCAGTCATCTTAAAGACATGTCTGTGACATGCTTTGGTTAAAAAAGCCAAACAATCAAACATCACAGCTCTTTTCATCCACTCCGAATAGCTGGTTTCAGTGCCTGTGCCTTTAAATGCCTGCCCCGCCCCTTCTACCAGTACAGGTACTCACAGGTAGGGCTGGTATTATGCAAATTTGAAAACTAATGACATCATTGTCATTGGGAACAGCTCATAAAACCACATGGATTTCAACCTATAGGGAGCCTGCACATTACAGATTTTGTAAATTCTCACATATTGGCAGCCGGAATGCAACACAAACCTAAATATATGTTAAAGAGCCTTCAAAAAGTGATATTTCCATAAAATATCCCCTTTCAATGAAAACAACTGCTTTTATAGATTTACATCCTGAGTAGGAACCAATTGGCTGTTGGCCGAGGGGCACATCCAGGGTGGAGGAAAGGGTTCATCTGGGTGCGTGTTACGTAAGCTTTGTCATCTGGTTACGCCCGAACTGACCCGTCCAAAACTGTGACCACGTGCACACTGTACATGTGCTACAAAAGCAACACCGATATCCCATCAACCATCTTTCCCTTTTCTGCTTTTTCTTATATATTCGTATCCGGCTAAATGCAACGACCGAAAGCAGCTGTCCTTGTTGTTGTTGTGATGAGGTCATCCTCTTGTGCCCTAGTGTGCGTATGTGGAACGCACCTGTGCATGCACACCTCTGTGGAAAAAACAGCCTTCACGCCCCCCCCCTCCTTTGTTGTGCACGTGTTTGTGATGTTCAGGGATGCACGACACGTCAAGTTCAGATTTGCTCAACTTTAACCAGAGCTGGACACGGCTCGTCTCTGATGACCACTGTTTAGAAATGAAACGACTTATATATTGATAGTGGTGTTGCAGTAATAAGCCCGGGGTGAGTCAGTCTCTCCGTCGATAACAACTCTACCTACATGGACCTTCCTGACGATCAGAGGCATCCTGCTGATGTCTAATTGAAATCCATTAGGGAAAACACCTTGAGTGGCTCAGGTAAGCGTAAATTAATGTGTGCGCGTGTGTGTGTTTATTTGGGCCAACGCGCAAGCACGCACACACACTGCCTGCCGCAAATGAAGATAAAAGCAGGGTGTGTACGACGTTCATGCACGCAGTCGTGTGTGTGTGTGTGTGTGTGTGTGTGCAACCACCAGTGTAATGTGATAAGCTCCAGCAAAGCACATACCTGATGCCATTAAATGCAATTTCCCCTGTGTGTCAGCTGAGCCATTTGTCAGCTGCTAACACTGCACGCTTTATTAAAAACCTCATCCGCTTCAATTAACTGCGGCCGCAAAGCAGTTTAACTCCACTCTAATCCTGTCAAGATGTTTAAACAGCCCTTACGTACAGTAGGTACATCATTTCAAACGATTGTCAGTGAGTTGTTATGGTTTTTTTTTTCTTAAGCTGCTTTACTCATCACTTAAAACTGGGGTTCACCTCAGGAGGGAGTGGGTTTAATGTGAGTGTGCAGATTTTTACCGCAGTTGGCCGCGGTTCGGCCTCCGCAGTGGACTAAGCTGTGACGGGGCCTCATCCTGGAGCCGTAACCATCTCCACTCTGTGTCACATCTCACATGTCGGAGTATTACGACACGAGGCGTTAAAGAAAGTGAAATTTAAGCCCGTAACTGTAAAAATCAAGCTGTTTGTGCAGCTGTGTCTCTCTATGCTTTGTCTCGCTGCTTAATGAGGTTGTGACTGACAGCAGCAGGCGCGGTCGTGACCAAAGTTTACGGGGACGAGAGAGAGCGTTTGTGCGGTTTAAGATTTCAATTTGCATAAATGAAGCTCTTTTATTTGTATGTGGAGGGGGATGTAGCGCCATGAAACCAACAGCCCAACAGTTGATGGCCACTTCTCCTGCCACTGGCAAGGTGAGCCTGGATGCCTGCAGGCGTTTACAGCAGGTGAATAGGAAATATAGGTAATCCTACCCTGTCGATTCTTCACAGTTAAAGCAGAAGTAAGAGGAATGTTTGTGTTAATATAAGTCTTAAATAGTTGTATCTTCCAACAGCAATCACTTATATAGAGTGTTTGGTCTGAAACACGGGTCTGTCAGTCACTCTGCTCTGCTGTAAGCCGAGGAGAAAACTTTCCTTGTATCCTACAACCTTTATCCAATGAGGAGAGAGAACGGCATAAAGGGGCGGTCCTCTCTGTGTGTGCAGCCAAGGGATGCGCGTGAATGTGGTGACGTAGGGACGAGGGCGGGGACTGCTAACTCCATCGGCTGACAGGAAGTTAGCCAAAACGACCGGATCGCTTACTTCTGCTTTAAAGGGGAACTATACAAGTCCGGTCGCTTTTCCGCCACTTCACTAACCCTCCTCTCGGCCATGTGCATTTGTTTTCAGCGAAGCCTATGGAGCAGTGGATAACGTTATATATCATATACGATGTTACGATGTGTATATTTTTGTAGTCTTATCTGTCATAAACAAGAGATTACGGGTCACATGTGTTGTGTGTTGCAGAGACGAGAGCCGGGTCGGAGGCTCTGATCTTGCAAGGTTGTTTTTCGGCCAAGAGACATTAGGTGGAAGGCAAATAGCCTCCAAAGCCATTTATTTAACCATCACAATAACTTTGAAGCTGTTTAATTAGGTAAAAATGTAGCATAGTTAAGGTAAAAATCCTACATAGTTCCTCTTTAATAAGAGAAACACTGTGCGGTTGTTCTTATCCTGCAAACTGCTGTCACTCCTCCTTTTCTATCATGTCCCTCTTCTAACTCTGAATATTTCCCTGCCCTGCTGTTGCTCTTTCTTGCCATCACTCCCTTACTAGTTCTGTGATGTGAAAAAGTTCAAGACTACTGCTCTGGTATTGAAACTCCTACCTGCAAACAGAAAATGAGGTTCAACAATAAAAGGAAAACGTCATAACAGGCAGGTAGAGAGCTAAGCAGCATGGCTGGGTGCTGCTGCTGGATCTAAAGTTACTGCTATCCCTTATTAAAAACATTAACCCACAACAAATAACAATGAGGTTTTTATTCTACGTATGTTAGTGTCTTGAAGAGGTAAAGATGACAGAGACATGGCCTCACCCTGCAGAGAATGTAGTCTGAAGGTCTGCTGCTGCTTCCCACAAGGATACCACACACGCTCCTCCGCTTTCTCACTCTGTTTTGCACACACACACACACACACACACACCCTCTCTATAGCACACATACACACAGACACACACACACGGTCATGCCAGCAGGGAGGTGACGGTTAGCATGGTGCTGTCACCGGGGGGATCCTGGGTGGGGTTTGCGAGAAAGGGAGAGGTGTAAATTGGGTGAACGCTGGGTGCAAAGCCCTGTGAGTGAAGGCTTGGTGCTCTCCCTCTTGATGCTTTGTCACTCACTCACACCTAAAGAGATACAGGTGGTGGCTTGGCTCAGTTGTCTGTTGTGTATCTGTGTTTGTATTGCGCTCTGTATTTTGCCGTTATTCGATTTTTACCTCCGAGAGAGAGAGACAGAAGGTGTCCAGGAGAAAGACAGGACTTGAGATTGTGGCGGTGTTGACCACGCGTAAACAGGTTTACACCATAATTTCATATCTATCAACTTGACGTTGATGAAATTTGAAAGTGTAATCAGTGAAACGAAAGCTAAAGGCGAGCAGGTGTGACTTGCCTTTGATCATAACGGAGACCAATTGCAATTAGACCCAAAATGGCTTGACGGCGGTATCAGGGGGCCACTTGCAGATTATGTATTTTTAATCAGAGTTGTTAGCATCTGTGATGGATGCCCATTTCGCTCATACCAGCCTCTGATGGCATACGTCATGTTTGCTGGCCGCGAATTATCATCGCATGTATGCTGTCCATTAACTGCATGAGGAAATGCACACAAACACACACCCCCACCCCCCACCTTGTGTCGCACACTGACTTACATCTGGTGTATGTTGAGCTTCTGGGAAACCACAAAAAACCTTAAGATATTAACAACAAAGAGTTAATGCAGCACCACGGCAGATGATTAAACTTTTTTTTTCCCTATACTGCTTCTACCTTTCGCCAAGGTTGTATATCTACCTCAACCACTTTGTATTCCTGCTCAGATCCTGCATAATTCTCTATGTCTATTCTCTGCTTTTTCATTTTTATTATTAAAGTCGTGCACATGTCCACATAAACCAATAAATGTCAACTGGAAATGCTCCCGACTGCCATGCTAGCATTTCACGGACATACAAACACAGCCGATGTCCCCATGCTCCCATGCTACAGGTGGTGTAAATACTGATGAAACGTCTAAGATAAGTCTTGGAGGAATTTAATATCTACTCAAACAATAGAGCTGGATGACAACACAATGATCTGATGCTAATCCGTGGTCCCGCAGACACAGCAGCACGTCCATACAGTAGCTCTACGCTCACAATGCCCAGGAGTTGTTGAGATATTCCAGTGTGGCGGGCCGAGTGTCGACCTCAGAGCTGTGCTGCTAACGTGTCAGAAATCATTCACACCATTTACAGACTGTAGAGAACTCAGCTGGCAGTCTTCCCTGCACCATTCCTGTTATTCTTCTCTATGCCCGCTCCTATTGTGCTTTCTGATTGATTTTAAGTTCTTTTATTTGATTACCTTTAAAGTCTTCATGGCTATTTTTTCCTACATTTGTTGCAAGGTTGAGCTTGGTGATCTTTTAGATTGGACAAGTTATGGGATGACCTAGCCCGACTACTGCTGCTGAATGTGACATTATCGTTTAAAGAGACCCAGAGGAGTTTGCTTTTGGTTAGAAAAGAGTCTCATATTAATGTGGATGAATCTATCGGCTCGCTATAGTAGTCTTGATTAATAAAAACATTCTTGGCAAATGCTTTTGCTTTCGTCCGTCTTGTGCCGGTCCAAGTCATGGGAAATGTAGTGTGAAAACACTTCTTCGCTTTCCGAAACTCCTCGTAGTCCCTTTAAAATGATAAAAAATGTAAATTATTTTTTATCATTGCCAGTGGTGCCATACATTTTCAGTCTGGTATAAAACATGGTCCATGTTGGGATGGACAAAAAATGAGAGAGAAGTGTTGTTGCTGTTAAGGAGCAGATTAATGTCTCCACGCTGAGAACTAAAAGATGCTAAAGTGCTTTGTAAGGCTGATGGGCAACTCCAGAGTCAGGTGGATTTGATCCATTATGAATATAAAAATATAAAGACTTCACTTGCAGCTTTAAATATTAGAGGAATGATAGCGGTGGCTTCACTCTGCAATTTAGCTTTTTGACCAACCACCCCGAGAAATATATTCTCATTAAAACACAACTTATTACAGTTTACGCAGCATAAATGTCCCATATTTACAAAGACTGTGTTTGCCAGTGTGCGCCTGTATGTGTTTGTGTGTGTGGCCCCTAACTCGACCATGTGCTAACCCCACACAGCTGCAGAGTCCCCTTGAGGGTTTGTCGCACAGGCAACAGAGGAAGGGCGGAGGAGGAGGAGGAGGGGGGGTGGGCATGGACTGAACACTCTCATTTCCATGCCGCACTGTTCTGGCAAAGACATTGTACACTGCTGTGGATGTGCGTCTCTAGTGCTATTGCTCAATCTTTTTAGGCCTGTCAGTTAGTGTTTTCATCAGACTATTCTCTGGGCGCGGAGGTTGGAAAGCTGATTGTGTACTTCACTGTTCACTGTGTGTGCGTTAATACACATGCTCAGGAGAGAGGAGAGACTTTGCTTGTTGTTTTTCCTTTAATCAACGTTTGAAATATGGATTTTAAGTCTCTTTTCATATGACTCAGGTGAACGACAGGGTTTATTACAATGGGATGTGGCATTTAATAGCTTCATAAAACTCCGCGCCTCTGGTTTCCGCCTATGTCCTGCCTACATAAAGCAGTGCAGGGTCCAGCCTGGAAAACAGTAATGGAGAAACCAAGGAGTCTCAGGTTCCTCAAATATCCCTGTCAATCAAACGCCGTTTCCTCTGAGTGCGTTTTCTATCTGTCAAGGGTCATAGAGAGTGAGGATGAGACCCATTCCCTCCCTCCCTCCCTCCTTTCCTCGCTCCCTCACCCTGGTCCTCCATCTCCTCCTCCTCCTCCTCCCATCCCCTCCTCCATCCCTCCCTCCCCACTCCTTAGAGGTGTATCTCTACCTTGTGCATCACGTCTGGGCATGACCTGTTGCTAGGTAACCCTGGGTCACAGCTGCACACTATGGCAGACCCTTTTTTTTATTTATCAGTGAGTTATGTGGGAGATGGGGGCTGTAATTTATTAGTTTGATATTGGGCAGGCAGCGCAAGTTTGGGATTGTAAAAAAGAAGAGATGGCCTATAGCTCATCAAAATGCTTATTCTGATCCCGGGCCTCGGTCCGCCGAGGAGATTCACAACAGAGGGGATACAACATTATAAATTCATCTGCTTTTTTACTAAGAAAATCAAGCATCTCCAACAACAAAGCCAATGGTAATGCACTTTCCATGCTGGTAATTGAACAGATGTGGTCAGAGCTTAGAGGACCGAGAAAAAGGAATTCATCTCGGTACAGTATGTGACTGATTCATGTCCAAGGATGAAGTGGGCACAGACAAACGCTTTGTAGTCATGACATGACTGAGTAAGTCAACGTGTGTCATGAGAGATTAAAAAGAAAAAAGACAATACACCCTAAATGAACAGATAAATGCACTGGTTAGTTTAGCCTAGCCTAGCTTAGCATTAAACTAGTAACAGCACGAACGGCTAAAGCTCACAAACATGTTCAAATGACGTTGTGTTGGTTTAAAATTTTGAAAATGAAATAAGTGAGTTGTGAAGCGTTAATTGCTGGTGTTCGTTTACATTCACACACAGAGCGATTAACGCCCCCTGCTGGCCGGAGCTGGCTTTGCCTTTCACTTAGACAAATCGTAGAAGATGTTCGTCGACATGTCGGCGTGAAACCCAAACAACCTGGTCACAAATGCATGACAAATGCAACACAAACACAAAAATCCAACTAGTAACATTTTTCATCATCTACTACAAATAAATATCGAGCATGTATGTAATTTCCGCTTATATTAGGAGGTAGGAAGTTGATTCTTTTGTTTTATATATATTATAACTACATGAAATTATTGTTTCTACAGTATCTTAATTGTGTTGTGTGAAATCTGTAAAAAGAAGAATGTGAAAGGTTGAAATTGTAGATTGTCAAACAGATATTTCTTTTTGTTGACTTTTAGAAATATACAAATGTAGCTAAAAATAAAACAAATATCTTAATCTTCTATGCTTTCTTAAAATATCCAGGCTGGCAGTCATCAGGAAGTTTTCTTTCAAAAGTGCTATACTTCATCACCAAACCCTAAAATTAGGATTTTAAGACAGACTGCTGCCATCTGAAAGTTTAACAGTTTTCGCAACACTTGAGTGTGATATTAATTTGTGATGCATCTGCTGCTGTTGACTCAGCCACACATCTCCCTCTGCCCTGATGAAAGCTCACCATTGCATCCCAGGTCTCACCCACGATGCCTTTGTTAAATTCCTCTCCCTAATGTGTGTGTGATGAATATTTTTCAGATGCTTCCTCTAGGCCATATCTGATCAAAACAAATGCACCTGCACTTTTTTTTTTTTTTTTCCTTCTTGCAACTGCAACTCCCCCAGGACGGGTAAAAATTGACTCCCTGGCTTCCTCCACCAGGCAATTACGTGCCATCTGTTCCCATCTTGGTTGTTCCAGCTCGTTTTGTTTCTGCGATTGTTCGTCTAATATCATAGGCCTGAAAGTGTTAGAGAGGATGGAAGTGGGGGGGGGGTGAGAGTGAGAGAGGAGGGGGACACAAAAATGAGGAGTGGCATGAAGAGGAATTAATCGAATCTAACAGCAGAACCAGATCTTCCCCTCTGAAAGGAGATAGTCCCACTAGAATGAGGACCATTACCATATTCATCACCTAATATTGCCTGCTGTATGCAAAGTGGGAGAGAAGAGTGCAATATGACTTTCTTGACCGCCTTTCTAATTCCATCTGTGAAAGCCTGCACACTTCTTTAATTGTTTGTTTGCAACAAGTCCACTTTGTACCTGCTCTGCTGTGATGCTGCCATTTGTTTGGGAGTGGTAATAATAACCCATTAACTTCCTTGTCATATATCCCACTGATATATATATATATATAAATATATATATCTGTGTCTTATGCTGCCATGCTGAATCACATTATTGTTTTGTTACAGTAACTATTGGGCCCATTACTCTCTGCCACACACACAGGCTGGGAGCAGCGTGCAGATTTAATTGCAGTGATGTTGCAGGCGAGGCGAGCAGCTGGATCGGAGAGTTTTAACAGTGATATCAATAACGGAGCGCCACCTTAGGCCGATATAATTTTCCATCTCTCCTGACAGAGCGGAAGATAGAAATAATCAGTCACAACACCAGCCAGGCAGCCTGTAGGACCTCGTGTGACATCCAGCAACACTGACGGCTCAGGACCCATCTGTGTCCAGGGGGCAGCGCTCCGTGTGTGTGTGTGTGAGTGTGTGAGGATAATTGGGGAGGAGATGTTGGATCCTACAAGAAGAGGAAATCTACTAGACTGCTCAAAGGCTTTTTAAAGAAGACACACTAAGTGATGAGTGGATATGAGGCCTTTCATACTAAAGGTTACATTCTGCACAAACTTCACTGTCTTGCTTTGTTTTGTTTTTTGTGGATGGAGGTGTAGATCCTCAAGAGGCCAGAAACAGCTTTACAACACGGGATAAAAAAAAATCACCGGCTCTGCAAAAATCCCAACATTTTATTCTTCTTTTCAAAAGGCCAGAAGCAAAATGTTCTTTCCCTCTGTGCTTCATATAGCGGGGGCAAATAGCCAAGGTTTCTACATAATAGAGGCACATTTTAGTTAATGATTTTCAACATGCACTCTGTAACTTTCCTCCTCTGTAATTATTTTTAAGTGTACTCAAACCCTCACCCACACAAACAGAGAGATTTGGTATTCAGTATTAAGTCAGTGACACACAATGGGCTGGAATACACAACAGACTTTTTTATATACTATAGATAGATAGATAGATAGATAGATAGATAGATAGATAGATAGATAGATAGATAGATAGATAGATAGATAGAGCTACCCCATTTGATTTCTTCCATTTTTGTCAAAGCTTCCACCCTGCACAGGTTTTGAAATTAGCCGAATTACACAGCAAAAGCAAACATGTGAAGATAAGTATGTGTGATTCTCTAATTGCAACTGAACCTTGAAAAAAAATCTGTTGCGTGTCCTGTACGGACCTGCAACAGACTGCACACTCCACCGAAACTACAGCTGAGTGAGCACCACCTGCAGAGAAATCAACCATCTGCAGAAAAAAAGTTATGCTAAGGGAAATCAAGCAGATTATTTACATTTAAAAAGAAAAGCATCTCCCTTCTGGAAAAAAAAGGGGCAGTAGGCTAGATGTCTCCACACAATATAGCCCACAACATCTCCAGCTCTCACAGCAACATCCAGACTTTATATAAAGAGAAAGAAGGGAATAACATAGGCCTCCTGTGTATTTGTCTTGTTGCTTTGTCTGTACTTTCATTTGTTCTATAAAGTGAATCAGTTACATTGATTGCACTGTGATGTGTTTTCTTATTTTAGGAGCATATATTTTGAAAGGAAGCTCTAAACACAAACGGCACTGGTTTTCCTCCTGTGGCTGCTTTGTATTTGCTGACATCTAGCGGTTAAACGTGGAGATACCTTTAAAAAACTGGTTTATTATTTCAACTCAATAAAACGGACCAGGGGGAACAACAAGTGTCTGTTTTCTGCAGTAACTTGTGATTATAACAGCGACATTCACGGCGCATTTGCTGATGTGATGATTGGCACCGATCAGGCGCACTTACACACTTACACATGCATGCACACAACTTAAACTTACTTTGAACGGAGTTTTCTCGTCCCAGTCCGCATCCTTATTTGCTTCACAAGTCTCGTGTTTCCGGTCCATGAAGCTCCAAATGGAAGAAAGTTGCATGTGATGGAAAGCAAAACGAAGCTTTTCCTTTTCTGCATATTCCCAAGTAGGAAGTCATCCCGTCTTCTTGTAGCAGCTAACGTTAGCGGAGAATGACCGGTTTTTAGCACCAAAAACATTTTTAATTGGATATTTGTTCAACTTCAGCACAAACTTACTTTGTCGGTCTTCAGTATTACTGGGTTTCGGTGAAATATCCGATGTGGAAGTGAAGTTAATCCAACGAACGTCCTTTTGTTTTTGTTTTTAGCCAACAGCTAAACAGGCTAATGGTTAGCTTCTCTGTACTTCCGGCTTCACATTCCAGTTGCCTGGCAACGCAGGTTGACCTTATGAACTCAACAAGGCCGTGATTGGCTTTCGCAGCTCAAACAAAACTACGTCACACATTTTTATTACAAAGTATCTAAAGTTCGTACTTTTTGAAGTAAAATACTATAAATTAATAATAAATATATTTTAAAATTTCAAACAATATATAGGTCAGTCCCTTAAGCCCCGCCCACATTTGTATTTGTTTTTTCTAGACTTTTAAATAAGCCAGTCAGATTTCCTCAAAGATATTACAAACTATTAAGATCATTAAAAAAAGTTTCATCACAAGGACTTGAAGACTTTTTTTTCCTTTTTAGACAACACCACAAGATAATACAACAATTCAATCACTTCCAATAATGTTAACGTGCGTTTCCAAAACACTATTAATAAATTATGGCACCATTAAGAGTTTGTTTACATCAGCAGCTTTAATTCAATCAATGCACAGAGGAATTTGAACATTTGCACACATGCACAGTGTGTAGTACCATATTAGACTCTGACAACAATGTGAGGTGAAAGAAAGAGGGAGGGAAGAGGGGTGAGGCGGGGGAGTGACAGAGAGAGGTGGTGGGAGGAAGAACTGGAGGCTGAGACACAGAAGAGAGAGAGCAGCGGTGGAGCAAGCACACACTTGAATTCAGGTAGGACATCTCTAACTTTTTATCAACAAACATACTCTGCTAAAAATTTCATATGTTGTTGTAAAATTGAACATTTTGAAGGAAAACATTTGTTCTGCAGCGTCAATAGCCTACTTATTGCTGCAGTTTGCAGATTTCTTTGTTTTAAGTGCCTGAGGTCATTTTATCTAACGTTTCAAAGCGGTGTCTACCTGCGAGGTTTCTGCTCTGTGACTCAAGGTGAATGGCTCCATTGTTTGGTTTTGATACGCTGGAATGCTCCTGGACATCCTGCGTAATCCTCTCAATTATGAATGGTATCATTTATTCTATAGTCTCAGCACCTCAGCAAAGGCCATCCGGTAGCTTAGCAACAAGTGCCTCTCATTCAACATTAACGCCAGGTAACATTAGAAGACACAGTGGCCTCACTCCAGGAGCGTGACACGGATTTGTTTCTGACACCGTTTATATTTTCCCTCCTTCTCACAAACAGGTTGATGTTAATTTACCAGTTCACCCATCAGAGCAGAAAATGATGTTTTGACATTGAGATGAGACTTTATTTACTTTTTCTCATCCCCTCCTCCTGATTTCTCCTTTTCGAGTGAAAACTCACCTGTCCTGAAAACATCCCCCACCCCCCAGATAATATCTTTAACATCTTTGCAAACATGGGAAACAGATTTTATCCTTTGACATGTGAGGTCACATGTTTCCAGAGGGACTTTATTATGAACACGCAGAGGTAAACCGACACCTCACTCTTTCATCCATGCAAAAGCCTTGTTGTTTTGTTCTGGGGGGGCGTGTAGACCTCTAACTAAGTCTACACCATTAACATACAATATATACACTGGTGCCCACAATTGCCGACACATCATACGATCCATTTTAAAGACTGAGTGGAGAGGAAAAAAAGCGAGCTTTTCCCCTGGCAGCCTCTCACATACCTTGGTTTGGTGGTGAAAGGCCGAGCTCAGTTTCAATGCCCTGGGCAGATAAGCGCCGGTCTCTGAAGCAAAAGTGACAATGGGGGTCTGTGCTGCATTCGGAAGCAACTCTCCGATCTCTTGGGATTTATGATGAGTGACACTGACGCGTTAACACTTGATCTGGCAATCAGTGACCACTCAGTGACTATATATACTGTCAATAAACCACTACCAAATGAAAAAGAAATTGAAATTAAACATACAGTGTGGCTCTGGTAACTCAAAGCGAATGTGTTCACAATAGAAAACACCATTAGAAACGCTTCAGCAACCTGTTGATTAACATCCAAGTCCAGTGATGAGCGGCTGCCAAGAGCGTTAGAGACTGAATGCAGCGCTGACCTCAGGGAAACAGGACAGTGGTTATCTGAGAACACTTTAGAGTCTCGTGAGAAACTGAATATTGGGGGTGTGGGGTGGGTGGGGGGTGTATAAAGTTGCAATGAAAGGGAGCCTGTGTCCCAGTTTTTAAACAGCAAAGAGAAATGTACACGTGTGACACCTGAGTCGACAGGTAGGTCAAATAGTTTCTTGACGGATTGAAGAGTTGGTTTACAAAACATTACAGGGTGATTGTTGAAAGCATGTAAGTAGATGTTGAACTGCTTTTAATTGTTTTGTTAGTCATATATCAGATCTTGCACTTTGTTTTTAAAGGGATAGTTCACCCAAAATTGAAATTTCACTCATTATCTACTCACCCTCATGTGGACTAAGGGCTGGGAGTCCTCCGTGGCTTCTCTGAGTTACAGGGGGTCTCGGCGTAGCAGTGCATGTCCATATAACGGTTGCAAATGGATACCAACTGTCTTCGTAACAAAAAGACACACCAAAAAACATCCAAATACCTCCATGCTGCTCGTATGTAATGTCCGTCTTGTATTGAAGCCCCGAAATGCGAAATTGTCCCGAAAAAAATTAAATAAGTCTATTTTTCAAGCTTGTTTGTAGCGGAAGCTCCTCTTCCCGGTTCGTCAAATTTGGACAAACCAGGGTCTGTCCTCTTCCCAGTTTGTCCAAATTGGACGAACCGGGAAGAGGAGCTTCGAGAAGCTTCCACTACATAACAAGCTTGAAATATAGACTTATTTAATTTTTTTCGGGACAGCCCTTAGTCGACATGAGGGTTAGTAGATAATGAGTGAAATTTCAATTTTGGGTGAACTATCCCTTTAATGCTATGGTGACAGGGTTTTGCTGATAACAGATGTTTTTTGTATTTTTCTCTGCAGAAAAATCCTGAAAAAGGCCCATTTCACAAGAGGAGTGTTCAAATCTATGAACCACAATGTTACTCAGGTCTCATTCAGACAGACGAGCCCTCCTGGGGTTCTCAGCTCTACTGACGCACACTATCCCTAAACAGAGAGATGAGACTTCCCCGCCACCTCCCCTGTCGTTCTCCCCCCTGCAGTCTGTCTTTACACCCGTATCTCCGACTTCAATACCCCCCTGGGTCGCTCAGGCGCTCTCCAACCTGGAGCAGGGAGAGCGAGAGCTGCAGAGCCTCAGGGAGCGACAGCAGGCCGAGGTGGAGGAGGTGAACCGCGAGCTGGACGACGCCGTGTTCGAAGCTCAGAGGGAGGAGCGACGCCTTCTGGAGAGGATCGAGCAGGACCACAGAGAGGCGCAGCAGCACCTCAGTCAGGTGAAGAGGGAAAACGCAGCGGCGGTGCGGGTCGTGCAGTCGCTCGTCGACCAGCAACTGCGAAAAATGGGACAGCTGAAGGAGCAGGTACAGAGATGGGGCAGCACAGCGGGTGGAGCCAATAAAAACCAGCTGCAGAGAGGCGTGGCAGAGGTCACACAACCATGGGAAATCTCTCTGTCCATGAAAAGAGTGAGTTTCTTACCGAGCCCTGTGTCCAAGACCTTCAGCTTAGGGGAGGTGGATGTTCGTGAGCAAGGCATGACCTATCCCATCGGCGTCTGTGGCGTTGAAGGACAGAAGTGCGCCTTGCACTCAGGAGACACAACCTTCTCAAACATCACCCCTCTTGAAATACGCAAAGAACCGCAATCCAACAGAGCCGGACAAAGGTGCAGTCCGGATGAGACCAACAGCAGGACAAACATGCGTGTCGTCCGTAAACTACGCCTGTCAACCTCTACGGAGAATGAGGACGAGCTCAAGTCACCCACCGTTAAGTCCCCCGTGCTCAGACACCGCGGCGTGTCCGAGTCATCTCAAGACGAAGAGGTGGAATCTGTGTGTTCGGACACGCATGGACAAGACCTTTTCCTCGCCATCCCACCGGTCTCCAGTCAAGGAGAATCTGAAGGTGATGAATCTGACGGCAGACAACGCGGGAAACAGAGGCGCTCCACGCTGAAGGGGAAGAAGAGGCAAAAGGCTCTTGTCTTGGTCTCATGTGAAGAACCATCCTGTCCCCCTGATGATGCTGCAAAGAGCGGGCGCAAAGGTTCGCTCACCAGCCGCAGTATTGTAGATCTGTCGTCTGGTCATCGTCCAAAGAAAAATAACTCAATAACAAGCAGTGGGAGCCCACCTTCACCGGTGGACAGTGAAGATTCCTGCTACACCTACACTGTGAATACACCTGTTAATGGATCTCTTAAGCAAGAGCGCTGCCGCTCCATGTCCACGGCCGATCTCTCTGATAAGCTGCAGCCTCTGATCAATGGTGACAAGGCTGACCGCAGAGGAACCAGGAAGGTGAACAAAATGCGACTCGCCTCTGAACCTTCAGCTTCTGAACAAGGCCAAGCACGCAGCAGAGAGCCTGACGGGAACGCCGTGGGCTCCGATGAGCGCCAATCCAGATCCCAGACTCGTACAACACAGGGTTCGGGTTTAAACCGTGTGAGCAGATCCATGTCCATGTCGGCCATCGAAGGCGACCAGTTGCATCAAGTTAAGGAATCGCAGCCATACAACAAAGACAAAGAGAGAGTTGTGCCAACGTTGAGGGAGCTGGAGGAAGAAGGTGGTTCAACTGTGCTGGACTCAGCTTACCTGGTGAAACAGTTTGGAAAACAAGGATCAGGCCGCACCGACTTCAACCTGCCGAGCGGCGTCCACGCAACAGCCAGAGGGCAGCTGTTCGTGGTGGACTGCGGCAACGCTCGCATTCAGGTGACCGACCTCCAGAAGAACGTGGTGCAGCAGGTGTCTCCCTCAGGATCGGAGAGATCTTCTCGCATCTGCAACTACTTTGACGTGGCCGTGAACTCGAAGGGCCTCATCGCGCTGACCTGCGCCGCCGAACGCGCCCTGCTGGTGTTCAGCCGCCACGGACGCCTGCTGCAGACGTTCGGAGGCACGACGATCGGCTCCACCAACGAAGAGCTGGATGCTCCCAGAGGGGTGACCGTCACCCGTCAGGACGAGTTCTTGGTCGCCGACATAAAGCGAGGAACTTTAACCGCTCTGAAACTAGACCCCAAAACCGGCGCCCGGTTGGAGCGCACGGTGGTGAGCGGCTACCACCGGCCCTACCTGGTGGCGGCCTGTCTCGCCACCGGGCTCATGGCGGTATCAGAGCGAGGCAACGAGACCGGACGCGTCCCGTGCATCCGGGTCCTGGAGCCCGGTTGGAACACTATCCGGATCCTGGGGGTTTGCTCCGGCCTGGGTCCGGTCCTGACCTGCCCCTGGGGCCTCTGTGTCGACAGCGAGGGCGACGTCCTGGTGGCGGACTGGGGCAAGCAGCACCACCGCGTCCTGTTCTACCCGTCCAAGGGCGTCGGCTGGCCCCTGGTGGCCGATAACCTGAGCAGCCCCCGGGGCCTGGCGCTGCTCCCCGACGGCCACGTGGTGGTGTCAGACAGTATGAATCACTGCGTCAAGATCTACCGCTACAAGTGAACAACATGGAAACAGTTCTGTGATAAAATAAGGAGTTATATTTGTAATAGTGAGTTTCTTTGACTATACTTTAATTTACAGCCTCTACCTCTCACATGTTATAAATTGTTAAAGGGACAACGAGGAGTTTTGGAAAGCAAAGTGTTTTCATACTACATTTACCATGAGCCTCCGCGCGCACGGTGAAATTCTTGGCCCGGCGCAAGACCGACGTCTTGCCCAGAATGTTTTCATTCATCAAGAATGAAAGTCAGAGGTTGGAAGACGATCAGATACCGTCGTAGTCCCGACCATAAACGGCGATTCGGCGGCGTTATTCTCATGACCCGCCGGGCAGCGTCGCAAAACCGAAAGTAAGGAAACACTGGTCGGCTCGCCCAGCATTTCCACCATTAATTAAAATAACAAAATAACGATAGAGACAAAACGATATATTGATCGAAAATGGAGCCATTAACAAGTGTGGGTAGCCTAGATTCATCCACATTAACGTGAGACTTTTTTATAACCAAATAGAAACTCCTCGTTGTCCCTTTAAGATTGTTTGATGAAAATGGTGATAATGAGTTTTCCTCATAATAAGTGTAGAAGATTACTGTAGCAACAGTTATAATCATTACATCTACAAAGCAAAGTATTTTTAGTTCTGTGGCATGCTTTCTGTTATCTGATTCATATTTTTCCAATAATGCCCATATGGCAAAAAGACTGAATTAATCAATAATCAAGACAAATTTAAGTCTAAGTTAAATTAGTTTTAATCTGAAGGGTTTTGTACTGCCAGTTTCTCTTTAAAAAGAATTAAACTTTGATTTGAAACCAGTTTTGCATGATTTTGTTCCCTGGGCTGTTGCCTAAACACACATTACCACACAACCACAAAGGCTGTGCACTGGCTTTTGGGTATTTGGAACCATTTGTGCAAAAAAAACAACTGTATTTCCATCAAAATGTGTCATGAATCAATATAAAGTGATTTATACACACAATTATTGATCTGTTTTAAGCAAACAGAATCAATAATTTCATTTGGAATCCACATCAAAAGGCGAAGTGAAGGCTTCGATTTCCTCAAGCATTACAACAGCTTTATCAAAGAGACGTTTGGTGTGAAGATTGTGCTGCACATAATATTCACATTTTTAGAAAACAAAGGTATTACCAAACAGGTAAAGTGCAATACATGATCCGTATCATTATGAGAGAGCCTCATTTTGCAAGACCCAAATTTCCAATATACTCCCCTCTATGCAAACAGAGACATACACAGTGTTCCCTTACGTGTCCACCCACACACGCACACATTTCAGTATAAAAGCACAGGTTCAGCCCCTGGGAAGCTCCACTTTACAGCTCTGCTCCACAGGAAGACTCCACATCCGAGAGCATGATGGACCTGGTCACCAGAACTCTGTTCCTGTGCTTAGCACTCGGCCTCGCTAATGGAGCACCGTGAGTAGCCTATTTGTACAAATTATTACCCAAAAATATACAGTATGTAGGTCATTCGGACTGAGAGGCTTAGTCCAAATATTCTAGTCCCAAGATCCTCCAATGGCAACATGTGTTCATTATTTACTCCCAACAAGATTCCTGTTCTGCAATATAACAATATATGAGCATATATTCATCAACAGAAGGCAGGAACAATGGAAATATGAAAATATGATGAAAACCATATGTAGAGGGGATGCATCGTAAATTGTGTTGATGGTTTTGTTGTAATAAACTGCATTCAAAGATGTTCTTATTACAGTAATTTGTCCACCCTCTCCTCTGTAACTGGTGGGTGTCAAAGCTATTACTCTGTATTTACTCTGTCTAAGTTTAAGGGGGCGAGCCACTGTCCAGGCTTTTCATAACTCTATTTACTTGCACCCAAAGTTCACCGGTTGCATCGAAAGAACAAACATGAGAGTGCCGAGTCATCGCGTGTCCTTGGTGACTGATTGACCTCCTGTTTTCTGACTAAGGGATTTTTTCAAATGAGATATAAATGTGAGTTTTTTTCTCTCCACAGGCATCCACCACCATCAGATGCACAAGGTCAGTTTAGTAATACAATGATACACATTATATGTATATATCTACAATCATTTCAGTTACATTACAGTAAAAGTTGTTTTATCTCTGTATTTCTAAAGGAGAAGTGCCAGACCGGTGTGAAGGTATTGAGTTTGACGCCATCACTCCTGATGAGAATGGGGTAACTTTCTTCTTCAAAGGCAAGTCTCTTTTTAAATTATTGTTTGGTAACACTTTATTTGACGCCTATCTCTATAAGGCATTATAACCATACTTATAATGAGTTATAATGTAGTTATAGCAATGTATAACTATAATTATAAACACTCATAAATGATCATAATACTTTATAACAATAATCATAACACACTATAAAGCATTTTATCTTGACTTATAAGGTCAGGTTTTATAACACGTTGTAATTGTTAGTAACTCACTGACAATGCCCACATCGATAATGCATTATAAATATAGTTATAATGTGTTATAATTGTCTTATAAACGTGTATAACTATCATTATTAACACTCATAAATTATCATAAGGCTGTGTAACAATAAGCATAACACATAGACAGAGCATTATAACTCTATTGTAATACTTGACCATATAAGCCATTATAAAATGCTCTAAGTGTTGTGCTTATTGTTATAAAGTCTTATGATCATTTATGAGTGTTTATAATGATAGTTATACATGTTTATAAGCCAATTATAACACATTATAACTATATTTATAATGCATTATCAATGTGGACATTGTCAGCGAGTTACTAACAATTATAACATATTATGTTTATAACTATAGTTATACAGTGCTATTACTGCATTATAACTCATTATAAGTATGGTTACTGTATAATGCGTTATAGAGATAGGCGTCAAATAAAGTGTTACCTATTGTTCTTTTTAAGTCTCATTTCATATATGTAACTTTACTGAATGACTTTAGTGTATGATAATGTAGTTGTCTGGTGTTCTCTCAGGTGCCCACATGTGGAGGGGTTACCGCGGCCCAGCTCGGCTCTCCAACGAGTCCTTCAAGGAGCTGGATGACCTCCATCACATCGGCCATGTTGACGCTGCCTTCCGCATGCACAGCACAGACAGCCCAGACTCCCACGACCACATCTACTTCTTCCTGGTACGAAACGATCCTGAGATATTTTTGTGATATGTCTCTGAAAACAAGGTAAAAAAAGAAAATAAAATCATATCAGAGTCTGACTGTTTCTTTTACAATCTCCAGGACGACAAGGTGTTCAGGTATTACAACCACAGTCTGGAGGATGGGTACCCAAAGGAGGTCCAGGAGGAATTCCCAGGAGTCCCCACTCATCTGGATGCTGCCATGGAGTGCCCCGGTGGAGAGTGCACGACAGACTCTGTTCTGTTCTTTAAGGGTATATTATTACCACTCAAAAATATATATAAAAAAACTATAATAAATAAAAAAGGACCATAAAGAAAAACACTTAAATAAATGTAGGAAATAACAGAATGAGACAAAGAGAAATTGATTTTTATAACACATCTAATGCCTCCCCCTAGTGGAGGAAATGAGCTGCTACAGGAATGACTTTTTAACCCTCCTGTTGTCCTTCTGGGTCAAATTGACCCAATCTGTTTCCTTCCTTCTTTCCACAATCCTTCCTTCCTTCCTTCCTTCCTTCCTTCCTTCCTTCCTTCCTTCCTTCCTTCCTTCCTTCCTTCCTTCCTTACCTTCATCCTTACTTCTTCCTCTTTTGATCCAGTTGACCTGATCTGTTCCCTATACCTCCATCTTTCTTTCCTTCCCTTTCCCTTCCTTCTTACCTCCCTTCTTATTCCTTCCTTGAACGAATCTGTTCCCTCCCTCCATCTTTCTTTCCTTCCTTTTTCCCTTCCTTCTTTCCACAATCCTTTTTCCCTCCCTGCCTCCCTCCCTTCTTTCCTTCCTTCCCTTCATCCTTACTTCTTCCTTCCTTTTTGACTCAGTTGACTCAATCTGTTCCCTCCCCCTTCTAGCTTTCCTCCCATTTTTCCCTTTGTCCTTCCTTCCTTCCTTCCTTTTCCCCTTCCTTCTTTCCTCCCATCTTTCCCTTTGTCCTTCCTTCCTTCCTTCCTTCCTTCTTTGACCCAGGAGGACAACAGGAGGGTTAAGGCAGTCTGAAGACAATTGATAAACCTTTCCTCTAACTTTTCTCTCACTTATCTCCCTCCACAGGACATGACGTGTATGTTTATGACATCGCCACAAAGACGGTGAAGACCAAGACGTGGCCCCACCTCCCCGTCTGCACCTCCGCTCTGCGCTGGCTCGAGGGCCACTACTGTTTCAACGGACACAACTTCACAAAGTTCAACCCAGTCACTGGAGAGGTGAGCGGAAATTACCCCAAAGACGCCCGCCACTACTTCATGAAGTGCGCTGACTTTGGTAAGTTGGTTAATAAGGAAAGAAAGAGCAAAAAAAATAAATAAAATAAAATATTCCAATAACATCATGCATGCTGGGACGAGACAAACGAGTGTTTTGTGTTTTGTCTCCTGCAGGTCATGGAGGTCATGGAGGTCATGGAGGCGGCCACAGATCCAACAAATGCTCGGACGTCAAACTAGACGCTATGACCACTGACGATACAGGCAAAACATATCTCTTTGCAGGTAAAGTGGCATATATATATACTGCAATATAGTTCAGCATCTCAGGGGAATATGATGATGATGATGCCAGTTTGCCAAAAGGAGGATCAGTACAGATGATCAGACAGTACTCGACCCCAGTACTTGAGTAAGAATACAAATACTACTGGTCAAAATGTACTCCGTTACAAGTAAAAGTAGCTCAGTCAACATGTTACTCGAGTAAGAGTAAAAAAGTACTTGCTTTTAAAGGTAGTTAAGTATCCAAAAGTACATGCTTTTAAATTTACTTTAAAAAAAAGTAAGAGTAAGAGTAAATTTCTTCTTTTTCACATCAATGAATTACTATATTTTTTTCTAAATGAATTTAAGGACCTTTTAACTCTTGTTTGTGAGAATGAACTCTTTGAAAGCAGCTGTACTGATGTGCTGCTTTTAGGGGTTAGGGTTTCCTTCTCTGACAAACACAGCTTGTGTCCAATAGGATTTTAGAAAAAAAAAAAAAAAAAAGAGCAGACCTGAAAGTAACGAGTACTTTTCAGCCTTCCTAGAAATTAACTTGAGTAAAAGTGAAAATATTTAATATCTCCTCTCTCTGCTCAGGTCCTATCTACATGCGTCTGGACAGCAACCGTGACGGCTTCCACCCCTTCATGATCACCAGGGCGTGGGAGGAGGTGACCAATGGAGTGGACGCTGTCTTCTCCTACAGCGACAGAATCTACTTGATTAAGGTAGACTCTTCCTCCTCCTCCTCCTCTTCTTCTTCCTCCTCTTCTTCCTCCTCCTCCTCCTCCTCCTCTTCCTCCTACTCCTCTTCTTCCTCTTCTTCTTCTGTGTTGAAATCTGAACTAAAAATGACTTCATGTTCTTCCAAACTCCTGCAGGACGATCAGGTTTACATCTACAAAGCCGGCGTTCCCTACACCCTGGTCCAAGGCTACCCCAAGAGCCTGAAGGAGGAGCTCGGCGTTGAAGGACAGGTGGACGCAGCTTTCGTTTGTCCAGATGAGCACACGCTTCATATCATCCAAGGTGAACACACTGAGTTAAAAAACGTCAGATCAGATGAGCTTCATGTTTTTGTTTTTTTTTGCTTGAATGTGATTAAGGCGAGACACTAACAGGCAAAAACACTGTTCATGCACTGATCAATTTTGAGATTTTGGGCTATTTTTCTTCCTTAACATGTATTCTTTCAGAAAAGTCAAAAGAAATAGTAGAAAATCCACATTAAGGTGGTTATTTTACTTCATTTTGTCTTTTTCGTCAGTAGATTTCTCCTAAATTCGCCAGAAGTCAACATGCTACTGTGACATACTGTGCTGTGCCATGTCATTGTAAAGCTCTCTCTCTCCAGAACAATTATGTCGGCTCCAAAAATGGTCATTTCCTTTGTATCCGCAACCAATTGTAAAAGTAGGATTTAAATTAACGATCTATGGAATTTTACAGTACAAGTCTTTAAAGGCCATTTTCTCAGAATGAGTTTCTCCTCAGACTCTGAGCTAGAAATCTCCACTTCAGCAGCACCTACAGACACCAAACCTTCCAGTTTGATCCCTGTCTACATTCTGAAGGTTTTTTACAGAGGGGATTGTTGATATATCATTCACAGCCTGATTTATACAACATTTTATTCCTAAAAACAGGGCGAAATTGGATTTTTTAGGGCTGGTGACAGTATTTTCTCATTTACAAAGTGATAAAAAGAGATATCCAAATCCCCTCTGTAAAAACTTCTGACTCTAACATGTCAACAAAATAAAACAAGAATTTTTAAAGTAGCTTTGTCCATTTTTCAGATTTCTGTTCTGGAAATATATGCAAATTAGCGCATATTTCATCAGATATTGCCTCATTTACATATTTAAACATAACATTTGACAAAACTTGTAATACAAAAAATATTTGTCTTAATGTGAGTGATAAACTTGGGAAGTTTCATGGTGATATCTGTTAGTTAAAATGTTTACCCTATTCACCTGTAGTGTCTGCCCTTAACAAACATCTTTGTGTATTTCTTTCACAAGGGAAAAAGATGCACGACGTAGACCTGACCGCCACGCCCAGGGCGGTGACCAGGAGTCTGCCTCTGCCCCTGTCCGACGTCGACGCTGCTCACTGTGATTCACAGGGAATCAATGTTTTCAAGGGAGCGCAGTATTACCACTACGAGAGCCCCATGCTGCTGGCTATGGCCAGAATCGCTCCGGTGCCTCAGAACATCGACTCTGCGATGATGGGATGTGAGGATTAGGACTAGGAGGAGTCAGGGAGGAGAGGATGCTTCTCCAGTGAAAACCACCTCACTTCTTAAATGCAAAGCAAATAACTGAATGTGCCGAGAGAAATCCTCCTCCCATGGAAGGTGGAGTTTGAGTTGTTTGGTGAATAAAACTTTGAAAAAAGAAAACTGCTCTCTCTCTCATATTATGAATGGTTTTATTTATTTATTCTTTGGAGTTTGTAGCTTTGAAACCGGATCGTATAGAGAAACCTACTAAGCAATGTCAGAATTTGGCCACTAGAGGACCTACTGTTCAAATGAATGTGCTACACTGGAAATAATGTGAGAATCGGATTAACCAACACCAGTTGCCGTGGCAGGGTGTGAATATTTATACTAAGGTGTTTATGCATCTAGATAATAAGAGGAAATAAATGTTCATTCTGAAGGCTTTCTGTAGATATTCACAGATGGACAGAGAAGAGTTAGCAGCACAACAACAAAGAAACAAGGGAAAACATTAAAAAAACATTAAAAAGAAAAAGAAAACCATATATTAGGCAGTGCTCTGTGCCAGGTCGATGTGTCCAGACATCCAGTTTGATTCAATACAATTTATATCATGACCACAAACATAGAGTATACAGATCCCCAGTCTGTGTTTTGGCTGAATTGACCTATTGACCTATGGCAGACAATCTCAGTCTATCTGACCCTCAGGACACGTCTCAAACCGATCACACTTCTTTATATTTGAGAAATGAATGTTGTTAATGTTTTTTCCTACTCACCGAACAGCTGCTGGTGTCTCTGTCTCTGGTGACTGCAGGTGTGTGTGGAGTCGGGCTCGCTAAGAGCTCCTCATACAGGTGTGGAGCTGTGCAGCGCTGGCCTTCATTCAGAGAAATTGTCGGTGGCCAGAATTTTTATTTCCTGCAAGACAGAGAGAGGCCAGAGCACTTGTCCAGCTGAGCTACATTTGCTGCCAGTGAAAACAGAAACTAATATCCAACCCTCTATCTATGTCACAGGGTTAGGGTTCACTTCACTTCCTCAATTTCATGCTCATTTTCCGATTTCAAACCAATCAAGCATCCATCCAAGGATGAAGCTCACATGGTATTCACACTAAACTCCATTGTCAGATTGTGAGCAGTTTTTTTTTTTTAAATAATCGTTTAATTCATGGCCAAGCTTTGTTTGTATTTCCACCCTCCAAACATGTGCTTATTTTATTGATGAGTCCTGGTGTCTCATTATGACATTATACAGTAGTTTGACAAAGTGTCCATGCTCATATTGGACCATATAGACACGTACGCAGCAGCCTGCAAGAGTCCAGAGGTCGGGACGGCATTAACAGGCATTCAAGGCCTTTTCATTCCCTGGAGAGGTTTTTGTTCTGCCAAAATCCCTGGGACTTTCAGCATGCATAAAGGAAGTGCTGCCCTCAGCACAGCTTAATGGGCGAGGCCATGAGGACACACACACACACACACACACACACACACACACACACACTGGAGCACACACACATTGGAGCACACATGCACGTTCACATAGAAACACTAATGCTAATACACACATGCATAGCAGACAGTATGGACTGTTGTCATCGGACACAGAGCCACCGGCTATCGAGCGCAATCGATAAGTGGATCTGACATCATTTGTTTGTTTGCGTTATTTTAATCTATTTTTAATGTAATTTTTTATTTTTCTCTTTTATTTGTTCATTCTGACTAAATATAGGAACAGTTTAGTCTCTCACAACAAATACATGTACATTAAACTGCAATTATTTAATTATAGTCAGTCCCGTTCTAATCAATTATACTGATTCAGTATAATTTGATAGTGTACAATAATACTGTGAAAAAAATAGAAAGAAAGGAAGGATCCATCCTCTATTACAAGTAGAGTATTAGATTTTTATATTTTTTGTTTAATAGGCCTGGTATTGGGACTAGAGGATATAATATAATAATATAATATTGGATGAACTGACAAGTTTAGGCCCTGTTTTGTATTTTTGCTCATCTGTAAGAGAGAGAAACAAGAAAATATGAAAGTTTTTTTATGTTTCTGACTGCCTTGTATGAATATATATATATATATATATATATGTTGATGACTACGGTATGATTTTAGCTTTGTGTGCTAAGAGTTAACATTTGCATGAGTTAATCCACCATGAAACTGTGACAGAGTTTGTGGTTGACTGCTATAGTTGGTCTAGATGATTTCTAATGCAGCTGTACAGTAAGCCCAGGTAGGAAAGGAAAGGAAAACGCTAACCATGACAGAATACCAGTATGGTACAAAAAGTTTATTCAGTAACAGTTCTGTAAACATCTGAGGTAAATGAACATTTACATCAACATGTTCTTTAACAAAAGGTTTCAGACGCAAGGCACTTCTCTTCAAAGACAGTCATTGTACAACGGGAGTAATAGCAGGGGGTTGTTCTTCGTTTTTTAACACGTGGGGAGACGGTGTCCCTGCTCGTGGGGGGGCGCCGTGAAAAATCTCATCCCACAATCTCTGTTTTCCATTGTGGGAGTTTTTGATCCAAGGCACATCCATGGTGTAAAAGCCGTGTTGCCAAAAGTCTCCCAATCCATATTCAGGACAGAAAAAGAACAATCACTTTAGATTCATTTCTTCTCCATTCCAAGTCTAATTTTGATGGTATTATTGCCATAAATAAACAAAAATATGTTAATATCCCTCCTTCTAGGACACCCTTTGTTATTTCTCTTTTCTATTTATATCTTCATATCCTCATAACAGCGGTCTAGCTATCTAACTGTGCAAATCTTTATCTACATATTAAAGGTACTAAACAGCTTGGAACAACAAGGTTATGAAAAAACATTTCAGCAATAAAAATGAAATAAACCTTGTTTATTAAACGTCTTTTTTTTTAGAGACAAAGTTTAACATAATGTCTTTTAAGTGGAATTGTCTTTTCCTAGATTCATAAAGGGTTTTAAAGCTGGTCTTGTGGTTGGAGACATGATTGTTAAAGGGGTTAAAGGGGCAAAGTTCCCAAAGCGGAGTCTGGTAGAAGTCTGTTAGGCATTGTGGTCTCTTTGGTAAATATATCTGGTTGTATTCGACACATCACAGTTAATACAGATTAAGTGCTTCAGCTGCCATGTTGGACTGAAGTTGAAGTTCAATCAGAGGCATGTAAACATTTGACACGGTCAGCGTATATATATATATATTCTCTGGTTCGCCCTGTCCTGTCCTCAACAAAATGAATAGTTCTCTGTGTAAATGGAGCGTCTTGCTTCTGTCACCTCGTGCTCTGTGTTGAGTAGCTGCATTCATGACAAGATGAAAATCATTAACTTCAAAACTCAGACTTTTGAAAATACTGAATTAAAGTTAGGGGGTTATTATTAAAGTCAAATAAATCTATTTCTTTCTAAGATAAAGCTTCATATTCCTGGTTGAATCGTAGCGTAGTGTGTGTCGTTGGGTTTTCAACAGTCAGACCACATGGTGGTCAAATGTAACTGACCTCTACCTTTACAAACATTACGTCTAGTCATACTAGGAAAACCACATGTGAAACAAATAATATTAACAATGACTCGGTTCCATTTAGGCTTGTTATAAGCTATGACAGCAGGCTGCATGATGTAATGTATGTCCATGGAGCTGCTAGGCCTGGTTATTGCTACATAATACTGGAAGTCTGCAACTTCTTGATTAAAATGAAAGCAGAAACAGAAAACCATACCAGTCTCACATCTGCCAAATACATCTTCAGCTAGAAGAGGTTAAACTGGAAGTTAGCAGTTAGCCTTTCCCCCTTTGCTTCCAGTTGCTAACTACCTCACATCTGGGCCCATGTATTTCACTGGTTGTGGTATTCTTATCAAAGCTGTTTGCAAAAATTAACACCTTTGATAATGTGCAAAAACTTATACAGTTAACACACTGTAGCAGTTTAGACGTTAGCCTCTCGGCGCTAACTTTGTTCTCTTTGGCTATAGGACTCCTGCTACCAAAGAGTCTGAAGGCTGAGTGAGTGTGATGGTTTATGAACAACTTCCAGGTTGCCATGAATGCATGTGGGTGAACGTTTTCCTCTGAATTGATTCTCACAGTATATGATCGTTAATCAAGGCACTCGAATTTGACAGCTAAGTGATCAAATCTGTCAGCGTCTTCACCATGACGTTGTGTCAGTGTCAAAACAAAGTCATGGGTTGTTTTAAAAACTACAATAACCAAATGAAGACCATGCAAGAGAGCTCAGTAAAAAGATAGCGTTTGGACAAAAAAAAGAAACATTTTGTTGTTATCGAAATGTAAACATACATTCATTTAGTTATTTTTCGGTTATGCTGCTCAAATGCGAATTCACAAGTGGTAAATCATTCTACTATTTTTCAAGTATGTTAAGAATAATCTATAATATTCTGCCCAGAAAAAAAACACAACATTGTACAAACCCAAAACACAATTTGCCCCAAACCACTCCCCCCTTTGGTACAAGGGTTTTAGTTTTTATTCCTGGATGTGATTGATAATTCGCCTCGATGAATTAAAGCTGTTGGGAAGTTGCTGCCAGGCAAAACAGCTTTTGTTTTTTGTTTAGTTTTCTCTTCTTTTGGCAGGATTTGTTAAGAAGAACAGGAAAAATGAACATTCCTATGTGGGATGTCTGTTAAGAAATAACAGAGAAATAAAGATTTTTTTTTTTAGATCATATTGCTCTCTTTTTTCAAAAAAAAAAAAAAAAATCTACAAGCTACTGTATAATCTACAGCTAGTCTAGAAAATTAACTTAGAGTCCTCCTATACAGAACAGCTACAGGGGAACTCCACAGTTCTGTAACACACTGCAAACACAAGCATCAGAAAGAAGGTGTACTGGTTTTTTATTCCCTGTTCAAGCTGCAAAGCTTCAAATCGCTTGATAATTAGTAATTTAGACCTTCATCATTGTGTATCATGTTTTATTTGTATCAACTTTTCTAACATTGGATTTTTTGTATAAAGTGACCGGTGGGGCCAATGTCAGAAAACGCTGTAGCATGTTTGATTTTTGGTTTTAGGGAAAGTCTTTGTAAATAATAAAAAACTGCAGCTTGATCAGAAACTAACAACTTTTCTTTTGAATGTAGGTAGTTCTGTATAATATCCTGTGGTGTCTATCAATACTATTGATCATTATATATTTACATATTTATAAACTTTATATAGTTTACCCTGATGTAACTGCAGAGATGTCATTTTGTGAACACAGAAACAAACTAAGATACCTAAACACACAACCACACACACAACCACACACGCAGCCTGTGAAGCCTAAAGACTACGTCTCAGGGTGGGACTGCCTTATTGCGTTCCTCTTGTCATCTGCTCTGTCCTTCCTAACATGGGTGCATCCCTCTCTTCATTGAAACTACAGGCTGGGTGAGAGCAGCACACACACACACACACACACAGACGGACAGATGTGACAGACACACAGCTCCATCATCACGTCACAAAAAAAAGAAAAAGAAAAAAAAAAGAAACAAAAGTGCAAACCTCTCCTCTGATGTCTCCCAGCAAAGAAATAAAAGAAAGATGAAAGTAAAAGAATATAGTACTGATGCCTCTACGCTCCCAAACTTATTAGTTAGTCCAATCATCATCATCATCATCATCATTATTATCATCATCATCATCATCATCATCATCATAACCTTTTCTTATTGGTGTCTGTGCTGCCTATATATGTATATACATATAGTGTGGGTGTGTGGGTATGTCGGCGATCCCCATTTCATGGGTCTATACACCGTCCCTGTCCCACTTCTACAACAACAACAGAGTGTGGCCAGAACAGCGAGTGGCGGCCATGCCGGCTGTTTACGTCTCTCTCTCTTTGTGCTGCTCAGCCAGTAATAAAAGTGGCTTTTAGACGCTGCAACACATCGTCTGGTTGGAGACCGTCAGATTCTGCTGGCTGAGAAAAATACTGGCTATAGAAATAAATATAAATATTAATACAGGCACTTTTAGGAATGGTTCTCCAACTCTTATATCTGTGCATTGACTGTGGAGCTCAAGCCAGTCCATAATAAGCTTAGCCTAAAGCATAAAGACTGGAAGCAGGGAGAAGCAGCTGGCCCGGCTCTGTTCAAAGCTCAATAACACACAGCTTTGTCGGCTCACAGTTCATAGTTCATCATTTAACACATTCTACAATTCAGATTTGAGAAATAGATGATTATCATTTTCATATTCATTTTTATTCTGAGCTATTAGTGAGCTATTCTTCTAGCTGTTTCTCCATTTCCTGCCTCTATGCTAAAATAAGTATCTCAGATTAAACATGTGGCTTTGGTTCATTGTACTAGTATGATAATAAATATGTATCAGGATGTATGAAATATTAAAGGGAACTTTTACATTTCATGCTTCGTCCACCGTTGTCTTTGCAAAGAGACAAACAGCTAAAAACCCTGAGGAAATCCCCTCAGAAGGTGACTGATGCGTAGACAGGGCTTCAGCAGGGCGCCATCGGGGTATTCTGGCCAAACTCCTTGTGTTTCTGGTTCATAATACTAATAAAGATTAAAATTAGCAGCAAACTCCAGCTGTACCTATGTGTAACCATCTGCCTTGCAGAGCGTCTGTCTTTTGCTGGAGGCCGTGCTCGTGTGGTTTTATGCTGTTGTGCATATGTTGGGTTTTTCTATGTGTATACAGCATGTGTGTACTGTAAGGTTGTGTGATATGTGTGAGCGTGTGTGTGTGTGTGTGTGTGTGTTTTAGCTACACTGCCAGGTCATCGGGGCGAGCTCGGACGCTGCTGCTCTTGCTGGCGCGACTCGGCTTCCGGATTTCCGAAGATGGAGGCTGATGCATCTCGGCCCGGGTGACCACAGTGAAGTCGTCGTGTGGGACACAAGGCGACCGGGGGCTTTCCTCCTCCGACGCCGACTCCTGTGGCATGAGGGGGTAAAGAGGGGTATTACGAGGCAGGGTGGGAAACATGGAGCGTTGATCCTCTTGTGCGCTTGTCAGCTCCTCCTGAGGAGAGGAGGAGGTGGAGGTGGGGGGAGAGGGGAGAGGAGGAGGGTAGGAGGAGCTGGAATTCTTTCCATTCAGACTGTGGAGCTCCCGCGCCATGTTGCTCCAGTTCTGCTCCATGGCGCTCCCGACGCTCCCCTTGTCTCCGTTGCCGTAGTAGGAAGACGGCACGGTGTCCAGCAGGAAGTCGTCTGGGTGATACCCGCCGCCGTCCATCTTCAGCTCGGCGGGAACGGGAGCGCTGGCGTCCGCCGCCGCCGCCCCGGGCCCCATCACGCTCACGCTGCCGTACGCCGGCAAACAGTCCATCACCGACGGAGCGGCCTGCTCGGGAATCGTGTCTGCGTCTCCGCGCTCGTCCGCGCCCAGCAGCAGGGACTCGTTGTCGGGCGCAAACTCGTTGGTGACCCCTTGCTTGACCTTCTTCCAGCCCAGGTGGTAGATCTCCAGCAGGTTGAGCAGCAGAGACACGCAGGCCACCACCAGCATGAAGATGATGAAGATGGTCTTCTCAGTGGGCCTGCAGCAACAAACACACACTTTTCATTCACAAATACAAATAGTTGTTTATGAAAAATGAAATTGCGCTTAATTAGAGAGATACTGTACAAGAAAGATACAAACAAGCATGACAACAAAGTACCTGCTGTCTAATACTTCAATATTTAAGATTTCGAGGATCGGTCAGATGAAAACTGTGGACAAGTTTTCACAAATGAATGTGGTGACGTAGGGACGAGGGCGGGGACTGCTAACTCCATCCGCTGACAGGAAGTTAGCCAAAACCACCGGATCGCTTACTTCTGCTTTAAATGTTTTTTTCATGTAATGATTTGTTCTTGTCATTGTTCACATGCATATATGTTGTTGGTCCTTTTGTTGCACTGTTAAAAAGCAATAAAAAGTGAATTATAAACTCAAGTTTAATGACGTTGACATATCTAACCTTAACTCCAACCTTCAAATGAGCCTTTTCTGTCCCTGATGAACTGAATCTTTAGTCTGAAATTTGTCCCCAAAAGCAGCCTGTGACAGAAACACACACATACACATACACATATACAAAAACAAGAGGAAAAACACAAAGAAACAGGAGAAAGAGAAAACAGTCTCCTGCTGTCTGACCTGGAGATGAAGCAGTCCACAGTATTGGGGCAGGGCCAGCGGCCACATTTATAGAGCGGCCTCAGGTGGAAGCCATAGAGGAAGTACTGTCCCAGGATGAAGCCCACCTCAAACAGAGTCTTGAAGATGATGTTGAAGATGTAGGTCCTCAGCAAGGCTCCGCGGATCCGGATCTTCCCGTGCTCGTCGCGGATCGGCGGCTTCTCCTTCTTCCCGCCTCCTCCTCCTCCTCCTCCGTCGCCCACCCCGTTGTGATAGAGGGGATCGTGGTCTTCCTGGTGCCGTCCGGCCTTCCTGAGCTCCTCCTCCCTCTCCCTCCTCTTCTCCTCCATGCGGACGATGTGCAGCACATGGCCCAGGTAGATGAGCGTGGGCGTGGAGACGAAGATGATCTGCAGCACCCAGAACCGGATGTGGGAGATGGGGAAGGCCTCGTCGTAGCAGACGTTCTCGCAACCGGGCTGCTGCGTGTTACATGTAAAGTCCGACTGCTCGTCCCCCCACACTTCTTCAGCTGCTGCGCCCAACACCAAGATGCGAAAGATGAAGAGGACAGTCAGCCAAACCTGGGGAGGAAGAACGCACACATTACCAGATGAGAAGATCAACAGTTTTTGGAAGTCGATGTCTCCAAAACTGATATTTATCAAGCTCAGAGATGGACAGAGTACTCCACCCCAGTACTTGAGTAAGAGTACAAATACTACTGGTCAAAATTTACTCCGTTACAAGTAAAAGTAGCTCAGTCGACATGTTACTCTAGTAAGAGTAAAAAAGTACTTGCTTTTAAAGGTACTTAAGTATCCAAAAGTACATGCCTTTAAATTTACTTTAAGTAAAAGTAAGAGTAAGAGTACATTTCTTATTCTTCACATCAATGAATTACTATAATTGGTAACACTTTACAATAAGGGTCCCTTAATTAATGTTAGTTAGTACACTATTAAGCATTAATATATAAACTAATGTGTTAATTAATGCTGAGTAATGCATACATAATGATAACTAATTACATTATTCAACTTTTAATTTATTAACTAACTTTGAGTAGTAAACATTAATTAACTGCTTACTAATAGGCTACATTAATTAATTAAGTAATACATAATAATGATTGTTAATATATCGGTAAACAATTAATTAATGCTTAATAATGTACTACCTAACGTTAATTAAGGGACCCATAATTTTTTCTAAATGAATTTAAGGAGCTTTTAACTTTGTTAACTTGTTTCTGAGAATTAACTCTTTGAAACCAGCTGCACTGATGTGCTGCTTTTAGAACCACAATGTTCTATAAAGCTGCAGAAACACCTATAACAACAAATAAAATGAATGGGATCATAAGAGGACAGCAATTGTTATTTTCACGTTTTGTCAATAGTACTTTAGAAAAAAAGAAAATAAAAAAAAGTAACGAGTACTTTTCAGCCTTCCTAGAAATTAACTTGAGTAAAAGTAAAAATATTTGTCGTGGAAATGTATTCAAGTAAGAGTAATAAGTACCAAAGGAATCTAATACTCAAGTAAAGTACAAATCCTCTGGATATGTACTTAAGTTCAGTACTCAAGTAAATGTACTCTGTTACTGTCCAGCTGCTCACCTTTCCGATCACAGTGGAGTGTTCTTGAGCGTTCTCCAACAGCCGCCCCAGAAAGCTCCAGTCACCCATGCTTCACTCGATTTTCTAGCCTGGAGAGAGAAAACAAGAGTCTGTGGTGAACAAAAGAGGAGATTCAGTGGTATCTGTCAAGATATTTTCATTATTGTCAACACATTCAGTGAAAACACCAAAACTAACATTGTGTTGTTAGTCAGTCTCTCTATAATTTCCGACTCTCCCACCCTGTAATAACATCTGCCCAGCAACTTGGGGACTTGCTCAAAACAAAAAAACATTTGATGAGATGAGATCTATGTGAGGTGAAAAAATGTGACACAACAACAATTTAGCCTCTGTACATCCCCGACCACTCTTTTCTATCTGAACACGTTTAACGCCGTGGGTTTAGAACTGACAACAGTCGATGACCTACAGTACACCAGGGTTTTGAGATTTGAGAGGCTGCAACGAAGAGACAGGGGAGGAGGACTTACTAAAATATTGTTGTATTGTCAGTGATAAATCCATCGACCAGAGATCAGAAGAAAAACAATATCTGGAAGGGAGAGACAAAACGCTCTTGTCAACTTTACAGGGAATAAAACCACACAAAGTCCTCATCACTGCTGTGAACAGCTGGACGCTCTTCTGCTCTATAGGAACCACTACGTTGTTTTTTTTAAGTATAAGGACAATATAACTCCATACATCTCAATCACATGCATCGTGTATTGTGTGTGCGTGTGCATGTGTGTGTCTGTATATATATGTGTGTGTGTGTCTGTGCTGTGGGGCTGGCTGGCTAGCGGGTGGACAATGGCTGGGCCATCTGTGGGAAGTGAATGAGTGGATAACAGGTTGTCCCTGTTGAATGCTGGACTCATCACATCCCAGGAATGCTGAGGAGGGCAAATGTTTGCATGGGATCGACTGATAACGCGTGCACACACAGACACACAGACACACAGACACACAGACACACAGACACACACACACACACACACACACACACACACACACACACACACTCAAAGCTACAGTAGCATACATTAGTTCTGTATGTCTGAGCCACCACCCTATCAGAAGTGAATAGAGGCCACTGACAACCTAATTAACTTCTAATATGACCCCAAGACTGGAATTTGATTCGCTCTCATTAGTCTATAAAACGAGTCCATTTGTACAATTTAAAAAATAAAGTAAACATAAAAAGACAGTAATACTCACATAATTGGTAAACTTCCATAAGATATAAGTATAATGTAAACTATTTAATGGAGTTACACATAGTATGTAAGTTTATATAGGGATATCAAACTTGATAACTGCTACATTATCTTTCTACTACAGTAAAACCTTCACAATCCACCTCTTTAATTGTGTCATGTCATCAGTGCTGAAGCGGAGTCAACACACATTATGCAACTTTTCCAAATTCCTGAGCCCAGAGAGAATCATAATCACAGCGAACCAATGAAAAGATCTTTTAAGAGCCCACCGATGCGCCAATCTACCGTAACAGTGGCATGTGTACATATACATGATGTGTTGACGTGATGAAATACCATCTGTCACCACGGACAATAGAGAAGCTGCCAGATGGACATTGTCCTGTCCGGCGTGTGCTTTTGATGGATCAGAGGCCTTTGTGCTAAAACAGCCCAAACAGTTAACTCTTGGCCTGCCACCTGCACCTGAAAACTTTTAAAGATATGCAGACTGTGGCCATGTTAGAACATCAAAGTCCACGCTGTTCCACAAGTAGCATCCACCCATATACCACTCATAAACATCATAGACCAGTCGGATAAACCAGGGTGGGCTCACATAACTGGGTTTCTCTATGTAAACGTGACCAATATAAACGACATGATACTGAATACACAAGGATACGCTGATACATCAAGTGTATAAAACGCCTGCAGGTGTATAAAATGTGTAAATGTGTGTATTCAGGTGCATTAAGATACATAAAAACAGAAACAGGTGTGTGCAAAGGTTTGTAAATCTATCATGATATTGGTGTAGAGATACATAAACTTTATAAAGGTGTGAGTAAAGACGCATACATTTGTGCAAAAGCACACTTGTCTTGTGTTATAAAAGTTATAACGATGTATACAGGCAGACTGAGATTATTATTATTCTCCGACATCAATTTGACAGCCGATGTGCAATTTTAAACTTAACATGATTGATTATTAGGATGTATCCCATCATGTTTGTATTAAAAAAAAAAAAACGCTATTGGGAAAAATAATCATGACATTAGCTCTATTTTAAATAAAATAATGGATGATTAAATGATAGATCTCTAATTATCTTTAGCTAGAGAATCAACAAGTAACTGGCACATGAACATGAATGATCGATGAGCCTTGACTCCCATTAGCTGCACTGGTTTACAGTTAGTTGTGTACAAATTAAAACTAAATTGAAAAATGATGGATGCATCATATATCACCATGTTTTTCTAGCTTGTTTAAATAAAAAGTTACTACAAAGTTTGTCTGATACTCTCCATGTACAGTAGGACGTCTGCATAAGAGGAGACAAACCATTAAGACTGGTTGAAGTTGTGTAAAACAGATTAAATTAGTTTTAAATGTCTTTTTTTTGTGTTAATGATAACAGTGACGCTGATATTAAGGAGCTTTGACATCCCAACACTATATTGATGTGAAATATTCTAATCTCTCTCTCTTTAAAAAAAAAAAAAAATCATAAATTGACTTTATGAAATATTAGTGGCTTCCTGTGTGCCGTCTTTCCCACAGGGAAGTGAATGCAGCGTGAGAGGTGTAGTAGATAATCCAGCAGGTGGAAGGATGATAATCCCTCCTCTTCCCTCCCACTTCAGTCTAACTCCATCGCTCCATCCTCCACCTGCTTACCGCTCTCCTCCGAAACACGTCTCCCTCCGGGCAGCGCGCTTCTTCTCCTTCTCCTCCTTCTCCTTATTCTTCTCTCCTTCTTCTTCCTTCCTTTCTTCTTCTACTTACTCCCCACGCGTGGGCTCGAGGCGACCAAAGCGAGGAGTCGCAGAGGGTTAGTGGGAGAGGAGGGGGGAGGGAGAGAGAGAGGGAGAGAGAGAGAGAGAGGGAGAGGGAGTGAGAGAGACACACAGAAGAGAGAGAATAGAATAACGCAGAGTTACAGCTACAGTCTAGTCTAAAAAAAAAAGGGGGGCGCGTGTGGAACCTGTCCCGCGAAGGCGAAGCGCAGCGGCTGCGTCCCGCGTGGCCAAGGCCATCCGCCACTGTCACACAGCAGTGTCCCCGTGCATGGGGCGCACGAGGGGGGTAGAGGTGGTGGTGGTGGAGGTGGAGGGGGGGTGGGGTGTGTGTGCGTGTGTGTGTGGGCACAGGCTACTGCACTTTACTAAACTCCTGATGAGCTGAATTTAAAACATCTGAATGAGGAACATTTAAAAAATATATATTAAAAAATAGGATGAAATACAATTTATAATCTGTGATTGACAAAGGGTCAAGTCCTATTAAAAAGACTCATGTTTTAGGTAGATAGATAGACAGATAGATAGATAGATAGATAGATAGATAGATAGACAGACAGACAGACAGACAGACAGATAGATAGATAGATAGATAGATAGATAGATAGATAGATAGATAGATAGATAGATAGATAGATAGATAGATAGATAGATAGATAGATAGATAGATAGATAGATAGATAGATAGAAACTGCCATACCTGTTATGAGGCGACATTAAACATCTCTATAGTTGTTAAATTGTTGATGACCCAGTTACTGTTGGTCACCAGTAGATGTAGATGTCTGCAAAGTACATCAATCAATCAATCAATCAATCAATCAATCAATCAATCAATCAATCAATCTATCTATCTATCTATCTATCTATCTATCTATCTATCTATCTATCTATCTATCTATCTATCTATCTATCTATCTATCTATCTATCTATCTATCTATCTATCTATCTATCTATTATTAAAACCGTGTTGATCTTTAATTAACCCATTACACCCACACAGAACTAATATAAGTTGCCTTTATTTGTGGAAGTAAAGTGAGGGATGATGGTGAGTGCATTGACATTCAGTGAATTGTTATTAACCGACTGTAGGTGTAGATGTAGTGTGTACAGTATGTATAGCTGCTAAGTGAGTCCTGTTGCTATTTCCTTGCTCCCCAATAGATGGCATGAAAGCCCTAAACCCCACAGCACCATTAATTTAAATGCACTACATGTGCCTATTTCCCCCATTACATTAGAATATGTTGTTTGTTTAACTAGAAATCCCTTTATATATCCATAAAACAGCATGGTGTATAAACACACTGGAGTTGTTGACATCCTCTCCACCCGTTAAATGTTACATTCAGGCATCATAGAAAACGTCCACTTTCTGCTGTATTCACACATCCACGTGTGCTCCTCTTGTAAATATGCAGCCTTTAAGTGTTTTAAGTCTTTGGATCAGTGTCTTTTCTTAGGTATCATCCACCTTGTTGCTGCTCATCAGGTTGAGACAAGTAACTTCTGGTTTGTCTTGTTCTGCGTCCTGTCTCTGCTGCTGGACTTGCTGTTTGACCTCCGCTCCCTCTGACCGCTGACAGCCCTGAAGAGAGGAAGGTATAGGTGGATGTAAAGATTTTATATGGTGAAAAACAAAGGACAAGCCACAGTTGGCTGATCAGACTCATTGACACATTGGATTGACTTATTTAACACAATATTGAGTAGATAGTTGATCAATTAATCAGCTGATTAATCACCTGACTGACTGATTAATACCTCTACCTAGTCACAGCCTTAGCAACGAGATATGCAAGTTCGGCCATGTTGAGGACCATGCAGATGGATGAGGCGGTTGCCATGAAAACGGTGAAGATGGTTTTCTCAGTGGGTCGTGAGATGAAGCAGTCCACCAGGTTCGGACACGGCCACTGGTCGCACTGCACCAGACGCGGCATCTGGAAGCCGTCGTAGACCACGTACAGGGCGTACCTGGAGAGACCAGGAGGAGAGTGTGTTATTAAAGGGACAGTAGCATTTTTTTTGAAGTGGGGTTGTATGATCATACAAAAAATTATATTATAGCGAACAATGGAACTGTGTGTTTTTTTTTTCAGGTAAAACCTCTTTTAGGCTGCGAAAATAGGCCGTTTCTTTGGGTCTGTTCACAACACTGTATGTTGTAAATCTCTGGGCAGGGCTATGGGCTGGCGTTGCTAACGGGAGGAGTGCAGAGAGTCTTCTACTGCAATTAAAGTACTTAGGGGCTATTTGTAGATCATACAGCCCCACTTTAAAAAAATGCTACTATCCCTTTAAGTGGTGTGACAACAGTTTCCTTGACCTTACTGTTTCAAAAACTAAGGAATTGGTTATTGATTTCAGGAAACACAAGGTAAACACCAATGTTAGCATGATTCATGGGGAAGATGTAGAAATTGATGAATCATATAAATACCTGGGTACTTTGTTTGACTCCCAGCTTAAATTTGACATCAACACCGATTCAGTCAAAAGGGCTCAACAGAGGATTCATTTATTGCGGAGAATCAGTTCCTTCGGGGTCTCCAGTTCTATTCTATGTACTGTGTACTCTTCATACATTGACAGCCTCCTTACTTTCTCTTTCATCTGCTGGTTTAACAGTCTGGCAGTGAAGGACAGGAACTGTTTAAATAACATTGTGAAAGTCTGCTCGAAAATTACTGGCACCCAACGTACTGAGTTGAACTCCCTTTGGTAAAGACGAGTCTCACAAATGGCAGCATGCATCATTAATAATCCTGTGAATTTATCTTGATGCCATCAGGTGGACGTTACATCAGCCTCTCAGGAGGACCAATCGCTATTCTAGGTCTTTTGTGCCTTCTGCCATTAGTTTGTTGAATGCTCAGCTGGCTTGAAGCTGTAGTTTTAGTACTGTTGTTGACAATGTGTTTTTATGTATATTGCCCTACTTATGTATTTATTATACTTTTGTACTTTTATCTTACCTGATCTCAATTTTGCACTGTCTTGCACTTTCCTCCTCAATTGTATGTATGCTTGTGTATGTGATTGTGGTGTGGTGATCAGCTGTAGAAACAGAATTGCCCTATGGGATAAATAAAGTAATCTCAACTCAACTCAACTCAACTCAACTAAATCAAGGAAGTGTGAGGAAACCGGAATGAGAGCATCTTACATGAAGCCTCCCTCGAACAGCAGCCTGAACACCAGGCTGCAGGCGTACGTCCACCAGAGGGCGCCGGCTATCGGGAGTCTCCGCTTCTTCAGAGTCTCCAGCTCTTCTTCCTGACCTTTGCTGCTGAGAAAAGCAGATCGACCAGATCCCTGTCGCACAGGTGGACACGTCAAGTCAGAGAAAGACACATAACCATGAAAGACGTGACGTGGCATGAGAAGAAAAGACACAATAAGACGTACTCAGAGATGGACAGAGTACTCGACCCCAGTACTTGAGTAAGAGTACAAATACTACTGGTCAAAATTTACTCCGTTACAAGTAAAAGTAGCTCAGTCAACATGTTACTCCAGTAAGAGTAAAAAAGTACTTGCTTTTAAAGGTAGTTAAGTATCCAAAAGTACATGCTTTTAAATTTACTTTAAGTAAAAGTAAGAGTAAGAGTAAATGTATTCCTTTTCACATCAATGAATTACTATAATTTTTTCTAAATGAATGTAAGGAGCTTTTAACTCTTGTTTATGAGAATGAACTCTTTGAAAGCAGCTGCACTGATGTGCTGCTTTTAGGGGTTAGGGTTTCCTTCTGATAAACACAGCTTGTGTCCAATAGGATTTTAGAAAAAGACCTGAAAGTAACGAGTACTTTTCAGCCTTCCTAGAAATTAACTCGAGTAAAAGTAAAAATATTTGTCTTGGAAATGTATTCAAGTAAGAGTAATAAGTACCAAAGAAATCTAATACTCAAGTAAAGTACAAATCCTCTGGATATGTACTTAAGTACAGTACTCAAGTAAATTTACTCTGTTACTGTCCACCACTGGATGTACCATTGCAACATAAAAGACATGGCATGTTGTGGTAAGACATAAGGTGACGACAAGATACAAAAATAAAACACAACACAAGACAAGACAAGACAAGACATGTCCAAGTAGGATAAGACAAGATACAACAAGACACACTGCAAAAACTCAAAATCTTACCAAGAATATTTGTCTTATTTCTAGTCAAAACAAATCTACTTATACTTAAAATAAGACTCATCACATTAAAAAGCAGCTTGTTTTTAGACACTTTTTACTTCTTTCAAGCAGATTTTCACTTGAAATAAGTAGAAAAATCTGATAGTGGAGCAAGTTTTTCTTTCTTATTACAAACACAAAAAAACTTGCTTTCACTGGCAGATTTTTCTACTTATTCCAAGTGAAAATTTGTTTGAAACAAATGAAAATGATCTAAAAACAAGTTCATTTTTAGGTGATGATTCTTATTGTAAGTGAAAAGAGATTCGTTTTGACTAGAAATTAGACATTTTGACAAGAAATAAGACAAATATTCTTGGAAAGATTTTGAGTTTTTGTAGTGCAAGACCAGAAAAGACACAACTACAAAAATAACAAAGAGACATGAAAGGAAAAGACTGAAACAAAACAAGACACGACCAGAAAAGATGTGACAAACTATGACATTACAGAAACATGACACAACATGAGAGCACAATCACAACACAAGACAAGACAAGAGAGGACAGAGCACGAGGAGATGAAATGAGACACAATATAGAAACGGTCAACAGAAAGGACACAACAACAACATGTGGGGATGGTGGAACATCACAGGATCAACGGTGTCAGTCCCAGCGCGATGCGGCGGTGTGCAGCTGTACAAACACCTGCAGCAGCCTCTTCTTATCCAGGTGGTTCCTGTAGCCCACGTACATCGCCACCAGGAGCGTTGGCGTGGAGACAAAGACGAGCTGAAGACACCAGAGGCGGATGTGGGAGACGGGAAAGAACTGATCGTAGCAGACGTTTTCACAGCCAGGCTGAAAAACAGAGGGACAGAGACACAGGATGAGAAGAAAGAGTGAACTCTCACCGTTACCCGCTCTAATGTTGTGGCTAATAAATATATATGTAGTGGTGGACAGTAACGGAGTAAATTTACTTGAGTACTGTACTTAAGTATATATCCAGAGGATTTGTACTTAGATTCATTTGGTACTTATTATTCTTACTTGAATACATTTCCAAGACAAATATTTTTACTTTTACTCAAGTTAATTTCTAGGAAGGCTGAAAAGTACTTGTTACTTTCAGGTCTGCTCTTTTTTTTTCTTTTCTAAAATCCTATTGGACACAAGCTGTGTTTATCAGAAGGAAACCCTAACCCCTAAAAGCAGCACATCAGTGCAGCTGCTTTCAAAGAGTTCATTCTCACAAACAAGAGTTACAGTAAAAGGTCCTTAAATTCAAGGAGGGTATAAAAGCAAAAATAAGTACATAAACTACACTGTTTATGTTGCACAAGGCAATACTGCACATGTTTACTGTAAGATGTTATTGCACATGTGCTGGACATATACTGATTCATGTTTGAAAAGCAAATAGAAAAATAGTCTGATTTAAATCACAATTGACATAAATCTCTCACATCTGTAATTCATTATTGTTAGTTACTCAATAACAATAATTGGTTTGAATTTGCTAACATATTAGCTGCTTACTGTAGCAGCAAAAATGTCAAACGTACACATTACATAATAGATAGATAGATAGATAGATAGATAGATAGATAGATAGATAGATAGATAGATAGATAGATAGATAGATAGATAGACAGACAGACTTTATTGATCCCAAGCTGGGAAATTACAGTGCAGCAGCAGCATTACACAGACACACAGTGACGATAACAACATATAGTATAAGAATATAAAGAACAAACTATACATAATAAAATAGTAAAATATAAAGAACAAACTATGAAATGTGATTTACAAAAGTATATACAACAAATTGGCAGTGTTGATTTTAGTGCAAAGTAAAAAATGTGCGATGTGTGTAACTGTGTGTAGAAAATAAAGTGCGTAGTAATCACACTTTAATGTGTTTAGTAGCAAGAACTGAGAATAATTAGCACTAGAATAATAAATGCATGATGTAAGATAATGACATCGCTGATATCGCTGTGCCCTACCTGCAGTGTGTTGCAGGTGAAGTCGGACTGCTCGTCCCCCCAGACGCTCTCAGCAGCCACGACCAGAACCATGACCCGGAAAATAAAGAGCACGGAGAGCCAGACTTTCCCCAGGCTGGTGGAGTGACGGTTGGCCCCCACCAGCTGAGCGTACAGAGCAGGCCAAGACATCCTGGGGACACAGACAACGGAGAAATGAGAATGGGAACAACAAGTGTAGAAGTCAGAGCAGCAGCAGCAGCAGCAGCAGCAGTGGTGGTGGCGGTCTGTTTACTGGGAGGCTGCAGGTTCAAGTCTCTCCTGAGGGGGACGGTGGCTGCAGTCTGCATTGGTGCTTTCAGTGGCAGGATCTTCTCGCTGCACATCAGACAGCGGCACAGATGGAAATTCGTGGCAGGAGATGAAAGCAGAGACGGGCGACGACGAAGACAAAAGAGAAGTTTGAAAGAGGAAGAGGATGAAAAGGAATGAAAGTGAGAGGAGGAGGAGAGAAGGCCCGGAGCCAGCATTCATGTGAACTGATGAACCTCTCTGCCCACTGTGGACTGTACTGAACCGAGCCCACTCAACAAAAACACACTGAACACACTGTACAAACCCACACTACTACAGTCCGTCCTCACTGAGCCGCACCATTCACACACCGACTGACTGATTCACTCATTAGTTAATTGATCTGCATTATACTGATAGAAGATCAAGGACAGTATAATGTGCTGTAAGTTCATTTGAGAGCAGATTTCATGAGTCAAACGTTGCAAAAAGTGCTGCAAATATAATAAAGATGATGAAAAATCCAAAATCAAAACAAATAAATTTCCTACCTGTCTGGAGAGTCAGGTTGCTTGCAGGAAAATATTCCACATAGTCCTTTCCAGTATGAAAACAAACACTGTCACATCACTGCCTGCAAAATAAAAATGAAAATACAAAGTGACAGAGTGAGATCCGACAAATGCACTGAACCCAACACAAACTTGCAGCGCCTGCTTAGTTTGCATGAAGTAAAAGATGCGCCTCCAAATGTTGGAGTCAGCCTGAGAAAATGAGGACGACTTCCTGTGAGGAACTTTCAGAATAAGGCGTCAGGCTGCAGCACCGCTTCAGAGGGAAAGAAGCCGTTAACCACCATTAATTTAACAGTATACGGATGTTTCATGTTACAAAAAAATGTACTTTAATGAGAAAAAAGCAGCATCTCTTGTACTCACAGGGGAGTGAAAGAACAAAGTTGCATCTCGGTGTGTAAATGTGTGTGTGGGATGTGTGTGTGTGTGTGTGTGTGTAACTGGACACAGGTAGAGAGACTTCTCAGAGCCAAACCATCACTTGGCAGCAGTCGGGCTGAGGACAGTGCGGCTCTGTGTGCTGCTAATGTCCGTGACCAATGAGCATTTCCCACTGTTTGTCAAAGTGTGGGAGCAAAAAACCAACTTCCTCCATTTACAACTGTGGATACTCACACAACTGAAGTGGAAGTTGCTTAAGAGGCTGCAACACAGTCTCTATAGGACACTTGTATGAGCTGCGGTGCTCTGCTCGGGGTCGGGGTTTACAGTTTTATAGACGTCAATATGCCAGGACAATCGTAAAAAAAAAAAAAAAAAAGTATTAAGACACTTTTTTTGAGAGTTGTCCTTTAGTTAGAAGTTTCTAATAGTTTATTTGTATTGTATTTATTTAGGTTCTAGTAACAGCGAGAGCTACTGGAGGTGAATCGCAGGCTTTGTGTGTAACACAGCTTTTAACATGATCCTGCATAATGAGCAGCAATGATCTGGAAGGGCAAGAAAACATCATGGGACGGAGACGGAGACAGAGGGCGTCAGTGATTCTAATGGAGTCATTAGGGGAAATAACAGTGACTCTTATTCTTGATGCATATCAATGAATGGATATCAGTGTCAACACCAGGCTCAAAGAGCCACTGTTTGATCCCTCAGTCAGCACAGGGCTGAAAAAAACAAAACAAAAAAAACAAAAATCAAGCGCCATCCATGCTGATGAGGTGGTGGTGGTGGTGGTGGTGGTGGTGGTGGTGGCGGTGGTGGCGGGGTGACGTGGGGTCACACAAAAGTGAATGAGTAGGGAGAAAGAGAGAGAGGTAAAATAGAGCCAATTGTTTGAGTTGCTCCTGATCCCTGGTCAGTCAGCCAGCAGGAGAACAGAGGGGGTCACTGTCAGGATAGGCACACACACACACACACACACACACACACACACACACACACACACACACACACACACACACCATTCACACAAACACAAACACACTGTACAACGCTCACATATATGTTACAAACTACACTCACACACTGTAATGAGTGAGGGGGAGAGCAGCATGTGACCGAATAGCAGGTCTCAGTTCTGTAGGTGGACTTGGCCGACTGATCCTGGATCAGCCACTGACTCTACTGTATGAAAGACGTGCTGATGATTCCTGAAACTTGCAGACGCTCAATCAATGCTACATAGATAAAAACAAGCAAAATAGTTTAATCACCTGCAGTGTTCCTTTCAAACAAAAATAAATCTCTTCATTGGGCACTGCAGTGATAATCAGAGCCGTGAACCAGATTTTGGCCAGAAAGCGAAGGGACACAGTAATGTCTGTGTTAATAAACAAACACCAGTTACACAGCAGATTTGATATATAGTCCCTGTCTTATAATAAATGAAAATAAATAAATAAATGAAATAGTTTCATTAGGCCTATATTTCTGAGGATATATGGTGAATCTAGACCGAGAAAAGTGTTATTATGCATCTTTTCTATTATCATTCAGGATATATTAATGAATTAACAATAGTTGGTTCAATTTCTAATCATTTTAGACATGAAACCATAATATAAAACAATGCAATAACACATCGGAGCAGCAGGAGGCGGTAAAACAGTGAACTCATACATAAAGACACCGGAAGCGGAAATGGTTTGGTTTTTTTCCGCTGCCTCCTGCTGCAGCAACGATAAAACAACCAGGCGAGGAGGCAGAAGACGAAAAAGCCACGACGTGCTGTGAATTTTATTTATAAGTGCAAAAGAAAATAAAAATAACAATGGCTCTCGAATCGCGCATCACACAGGAAGAAATTAAGAAAGAGCCGGAGAAGCCAATTGACCGAGAAAAGGTGAGAGCTCGGTTCGGTTTGTTTACCTCGTTAGCTCTGAGCTAAAGCTGGATGCTAACTGCCTGAAGTGCTAACAGTTAACGGTGCATCGCCATTTAGGCTCCACAGTTACACATTAATACATTAGTATATCAGCATATAACAGCTGTAAAATATATCTGCAGTGTTAAAATGATGGATTTTGTGGTGGTTAATTCATGGAGTTAGTTAATAAACTGAACAGTAAGTTAGCCCCTCTATGGTTAGCCCCCGAGGTGTGCTAATAATGCTAACGTGACATTCATTCAATAAATATTCATTCGTTATGAAATGAAACAGAGCAGAGGTTAATTATAATTCTACAGTTGAATGAATCATTTGCTCATTTTTAGGGTTTGTGTGCATTTTCAAGTAACTTTAAGACCCATTGTAAATAAATATTGCAGTCTACAATAATCAGCTCAGTTAAGCTGCGTGTTCCCTCATGTTGTTTGATAACTGCGTTTATACTATAAATATTATTATTCAGATATGTTCATCTCGTTACTATCATGATTATTTATCAGTTTCAACTTTACATTTTATTATAATAAAGGTTATTATCACCTGTATGTTGGCAATATAAATGCGGAGCTGTAGTGACTCCACTAGAGGGCACCAGGTCAAATAAAAAATAGTTTTTATTTTATGTCTATCTGATGTCATTTGATTGATTTATTGCGTCTTAATCAGGTCATTATGCTATTTAAAACATGTTTTTTGTTGTTCTTTTTTACTTACTCCACAGACCTGTCCTCTTCTGCTGAGAGTTTTCACCACCAACAGTGGCCGACACCACAGACCGGATGAATTTGCTCGTGGCAACGTTCCCTCCAGCGAACTGCAGATATACACATGGTGAGGTTATTGTTGTTTGAATGAATCAGCTGAGTGTATATTGATGTAGAGATACTGTTTGATGTCAATGTTGTAGACGTCTTTGACTTACATCCTCTGTGTCTCAGGATGGACGCCACTCTGAAGGAGCTGACCAGCCTGGTGAAGGAGGTGTATCCAGAGGCCAGGAAGAAAGGAACGCACTTCAGCTTTGCCATAGTCTTTCCTGACCCCAGAGGGAAAACATATAGGTTGGTTACACACAAATAAGGCAAAAGTTGGGTTCATGGCTGTTGAATTTGTGTGCACTCACTGTAAAACATGTCCCCTACATCTTACCCAGGTTGAAAGACATCGGCAGCACTGTATCTGGCCGGAAGGGTGCAGATGACTCCATGACGTTGCAGTCCCAGCGCTTTCAGATCGGAGACTACCTGGACATAGCAATCACGCCACCTAACAGAGCCCCGCCCCTCGGTCAACGCATGAGACCATTCTGAATCACACACATGCCAACACATACATGAAGCAACACGCCTAATTCTGTTTTAATTTTGTCTTTTGCATCATCTTGGATGGTTTTTGCCTCATTTTATAAAATGTGACGTGTAATAAAGTTGTCATTTTTTTTCCAAAGTCTGTTCTCCTCTCTTTGTGACATAACACATGATGATGTTACTGAATCTAAAAGGTCTGATCATCACTGCAGTTGTATTGTGGAAAAATGCACCATTTTATCAGATAGTCAGGATTGAACCTCTATAACGTGTAGAGTTTTGATGCTCCTCATTTGAAGTTAGTGCTGCAGGAATGCTTTATTGAATTAATGTGAAATATAATCCAGCATTTGAAGCTAAAACACAGTAGTATTTACTAAATATGAGTGGGAGTAGCAAATTGTTAGAAACCAGCTGTTTGGGACAGTTAAAATTAAGGCTATACTACAACTTACATGGCCATTCATTGATTTGTCGTCGGGTGAAGTTTTATTTTGATAGTCCAAACAGGAAGTGATACGTAGCGCATGCGCAGAGCCACTCACCGAGTGCTAGCAGAAGCAGCAAATATAGCAAACTGCTAGCTCCAGATTTCCTCCGTTTACACTCAAAACACACGGTGAAATGTTCCGGAGGAAACTGACAGCTCTAGATTATCACAACCCGATCGGATTTGACTGCAAAGGTAAGAAAGAAACTCGTTAAAAGCTGTTAAATCGGTCCAAGTGGGTGTAACGTGGAGCAGCTAACGTGTCCAGACAAACCGGTGCCAAACTGTTGGAGCAAAATGCCACTTTCACGATTTGTCTTTTCTAACAGAAGTGTATTCATTTGTCCATGACGTAAATATAAATACAAACTTTTAATACATAATACTTTAATTCGGCATAGCTTTATGTGTAAACAAAGTGTGCATAATGTTTAATATTTAAACCAGCTAACGAGTTATTGCATTTTACCTTGAAATTAGCAATCTATTAAACAGTGTGTAACATTTTAGAGAAAGGTGTTTTAATTTGGAAATGCTGACCTAGATTTCCGGCCTGTAAATATCAATCTAACAGTGATAAAGCAGTGAACTGTGATACTGTCCACTCTGATGCAGTGTCAACTATTTTGGTCCTGTCGTAGCTAAATGATTCAGCAGACTGAAAGCTGACATGTTGCCCTGCAGCACCGCATTTATATTCAGACAGCTGATTAGTTCATTTAGGCACATGTGGCTGCTGATGTGAGTTTACATACATACAGATGTGCTCCTCTCTCCCTCCAGATGACACCCAGTTCAGGAACTGCATCGTGTGGCTGGAGGACCAGAAGATCCGACACTACAAGATCGAGGACAGAGGAGACCTGAGGAACATCCCCAGCTCTGAGTGGCCTAAAGCCTACCAGAAGGTGACAGACAGACACCACAGATTACACCACCTTGAATCTCCCACTAGAGAACTGTGAGGTGTGTGTTTTTTTTGTAGCACTGGTTTTAAACATAGGAGCTCCTGTGTTTTTTCCTTTTGTGCCTGTGCAGTACCTGCAGGACGTCAACTGTCCCTTTGGAGTCGAGGAGCGGCAGGAGGCTGTGGACTGGCTACTGGGCCTGGCTGTGCGCTACGAATATGGAGACAATGGTGAGAAAAATGTAATCATGTAATGATCCCACTTTGTTTGACAAGCTCACAGACATGCATTCATTTTAAAGGGATGGTTCAACATTTAGGCAAATTGGCCCATTGCCATAATCCCTACAGTCATAGCAGTAGGTTTGTTACCTTTAATTGTCGGTGCAAGCTGTTTTTAGAACGGCGGAGCAGAGCCGTGAGCTGCTCAGAGCTACGCTACGGAGGCTCATGGGATTTCTTGGTTTCTCTCATCAAACTCATCAAATACACAATCCAACAACTCCACAACGCTCTGGTGGACAAGTTGTGACCTGCACATTCACCACGCTATGAGATAATAACACAACGTTACCAGACAGAGTTGTTTTAGAGGGAAATACAGAGACTGCTTGATGAAAAACTGTCCCTGAAGGCAATGCGCATCAGTGGTTTTGCATGAATTTACCTCTAAAACAACTCTGTCTGGTAACGTTGTGTTATTATCTCATAGCGTGGTGAATGTGCAGGTCACAACTTGTCCACCAGAGCGTTGTGGAGTTGTTGGATTGTGCATTTGATGAGTTTGATGAGGGAAACCAAGAAATCCCATGAGCCTCCGTTCCGTAGCGTAGCTCTGAGCAGCTCACGGCTCTTCTCCGCCGTTCTGAAAATAAATTAAAGGTAACGAACGTACTGCTATGACTATAGCGATTATGGCAATGGGCCAATTTGCCAAAATGGTGAACTATCCCTTTAAGGTATAACGAGACAAAGGCATATAAGGTATAAATCTGTACCTCAGTGCTGAAATACAGATGTAGACCAGTAGATGGAGACATTATACAAGGAATAATCTTCCCTGTGTGTCCTCAGTGGATAAGTACAAGGACTGTCAGCCGCTGGCAGCCTCCAGTAACAGTGACAAAGCAGTCGACCCGCTCATCAACCTCGACAGTAAGCACAGATGCCTCTCTGCTCCTCTGCATTTCCTCACACCTCACTTCCTATCTAGTGTCATCATCATCATCATCGTCATCGTCAAATCCTCATTTAATCATTATTTGTTTGTTGGTTTTTAGGTAACTCACCAGATTTCAAAGCAGGAGTGACGGCTCTATCCAACATCCTCAAAATTCAGCGGCACGACGACTACCTGGTTATGCTCAAGGTGAGAGATGTTGCTCTATTAAATGTACTTAAATAATACATTTTAATCAGGGCCATTAGTTGAAACCTTTAAGATCTCAGTCCTGGTTTGTTTACAGTGCAGCAAAACAAACTTAAACTGTTAAGAGTAAAGATGTAAGACGGAAATAAATACAATGAAAGCATCAGTCTTTTCGATTATAATCTGAATTTAGAGGAAACCTGTCGTGTAAATGAATCTGTGTTTTCATGTGGACCTACCAGGCCATTCGTATTCTGATCCAAGAGAGACTTTCTCCTGAAGCCATCACTAAAGCCAGCCAAAACAGAGAGGTACACACTGTTTATGTTTAGATCTATACATTTCTATACAGACAAATGTTCCTCCAGTTGTTTATAATAATATATACTTCCCTCTCTCTTCTGCAGGGCATTCCAGTAGCTTTAGACAAACACATCTTGGGTTTCGACACTGGAGGTGAGTGCTGCCTGCTCAACATCCTGAAATCAAAAGTACAGGAAGTGCAAATGGATTGTGAAGGGGTTGGTTTGGTTACTTTGACACGAGGTGGTAGATCAGCGGCGTGGACGACGGCCACATGTATCCAATAAAACTTAATCATCTATGGAGTAAGTAAAATAAACGCACTCCTCCTCCTCACTTCTCCTCAGACGCGACTCTGAACGAAGCAGCTCAGATCCTGCGCCTGCTGCACATCGAGGAGCTGAGGGAGCTGCAGACCAAGATCAACGAGGCCATCGTGGCCGTTCAGGCCATCATCGCCGACCCCAAGACAGACCACCGGCTGGGCAAGGTCGGCAGATGAGAGCCAGGGTGAAGAGTGAGGAAGAGTGAGACTGAACCACAGGAGTTTTAATTTGAGTTTTTGAACAGAAAATCCAGTTTTTTTTTCTTTTGTTTGAGGTGGACATATGAGTTTTGCCGCCACAAACTCTCCCCCCAGTAGAAACTGCTGAGAAACTTCTCAAAGCTTCAAACAGACAACTTTTATTTGTGTCTTCTGTTTCCAGTGTAAACCCACTTTTTTGCAGATGGATGGGAACGTTATTTTGAAGTTTGAAAGATTTACACTGACTGGAGACAAATCTATAAATACAGCTGAAGAAGAGAGTTTGGCTCCTTGTGATTCCTGTGTGGAGATTGATTGTTGCACCTTGAAGCCACCGCAGATACATAAACACAAAGCATCCATCAAGTACCAAATCACATTTTATTGTTATAAATATCACATCTTATAAAAAGATAAAGATTTGAAAAGTAGTAGTAGTAAAAAAAACAAACTGTAATGTCATTTCATCATGTGTGAGAATCAGATTAGTAGTGCAGAGTTGCTGTGATCGGACGAAGGCAAATGGAAAATACAGGTTCTTCAATGCGTTTTTCTTCCGTTGTTGTCATAGTTTAGATCCATATCTGAGCTGAAAGTATGGGAAACGGTATTATTCACAATCTTTCCACCTACTAATTTCCCAACTTTTCCTTCAGCATGTGTCTATTAGACTCGTAACGGACTGGATTTAAAGCCACTGTGGCCACAAAAGGGAAGTTTCACAACAGAACTTTGGCTCGAACACTTGAACACAAACTCGTACATTTCATAAAATCTGATGTCATTGTTCTTTGGCTAATCAATAGAAAAACAAAAAACAGAAGACTTGCATACAAAAATACAGTAAAAAAAACAAATTAAAAATGAGGTATAAAACAAATTTACAAAACATTTATTTAGGGGGTTATATCTTTAAGGTGAGATACTGGGGTCCGGTCTGTGGTGGAGGGGCTGTAAATCTGCTCCGACGGTCAGTCTGGCCACAGGAAGCCATCTTGCCTCCTGCTCATGGTCCTCTCCTCTGAGGGACGCCGGAGAGGACGGGTGTTGGGCCGGTCCTGCCCCCACTCCCCTCCCCCACCCTCAGACTTTTAGCACCTTTGGACTCTGCGGCCGCCGCGCCGTCGTTAGTGGCTCCCTGCGACACGGAAATCACATTTTCTTTAATCACTTTGACACATTTGACTTTTCTTCTCTTTCTTTACCTCCTCTTCAAGTTTTAAAGATGGGGTGGAAATGAAGATGTAAAAGGTAAAAGATCTTCTCTTCCTGTGTGAATCCGCCTGGGCGGCAGGGATGAAAGCTTTGGAGCAGACGAGCAGCCTAATGACAGAACAAACAGAGCCTCCTATCCTGAACAAAGCCCTGCACTTTGCAACTGAGAGAATCTGTGTTCATGTATTTAACAATAACAGCTTTTAAGCCTCTGACAGGCAGCTCCCAAAACCCCTTAACAAGTGTGTTTCAGAGCTGTCATCAGGGTCCGAATTACACCACACATCCACATCTTTGAAGCACAGCGGCTGTTATTTCATCTGAGGCTTCACACTGGTAGTGACAGACAGTCCAACTGTATGGCAAGCCATTTTAACATTTAAAAGCCAGACTGGATATGAGTTGCAGATATCTGTAATTAAGTTTTGCCTCATCAAAAAGAACATTTCCGATATCCACAACTACATTCTTCCTATCCACAATTGTTATTTCAGATATCCACAACTACGTTCTTCCTAGGACAAATTATGTCACTTTTGCCATTCATGTGTATGGGGTTTGTCATTACAGATATCTTTAATTCCCCTCAATTAAAGATATCTACATGTCCCTTTTCAGATATCTTAAATTAAGTTTTGACTAGGCGAAATGACGTTGTAGATATCTCAAACTGGAATTAGGAATAGTCGTAATTCAGTTACAGATATCCGTAATTCACATAGCGGATATCTGCAACTAAATTGTAGATATCTGAAATGACAAACCCCATACACATGAACGGCAAAAGTGACGTCATTTGTCCTAGGAAGAACGTAGTTGTGGATATCTGAAATGACAATTGTGGATAGGAAGAATGTAGTTGCGGATATCGGAAATGTTCTTTTTGACGAGGCAAAACTGAATTACAGATATCTTGAACGAAAAATCCAACTATTCAAAATGTAATTACGACTAGTCAGAAAGACGTTGATATCTACAATGTTAATTCCGGATAGTCAAACTTAGCTTTTAAATGTTAAATCCGCTTGCCATACAAGTGAGCAGAGTCACAGGAACAAACTGAATCGTGCACATAGCTCCTCCGTCACGACGAGCAGGTTTCAAACTCACTCGGCAGATGTGTACATCTTTGACGACATCTGCCAAGGTGCCACTTTAAGGATTATCCTGTGTTTAGACGGCCACTTTGTACTTTACAGCTGTGTAAGAGGAGGCTTTGAAAAAGACGTCGACACATCAAACATGACAATACGCAAACACAAAATACAGGCAGAGGGTCGCTCGCAGCTGTGTGATCGCTGTTCTTTGGTCTCTGATTGAGCTTTATGATCGTCACTCGTCACTCGCTTTTGTGTTCGGGATGAGGAAACACAAACCTCCAGACACAGAGATTCACATGACACAATATCTACACAATCATTGGTAATTATTTACCTTAGATGCAAACAACTCAAAGTTGATATCTAAATGAGTTCACTCATGGTTTACAGATGGTACAGATGTGGATTTAGCATTTGAGAGGGAGGCTCAATGTGTTTATTATTAGGTTCGATAATATTTTAGGGGGAATAAACATTTAAAGGCGTGTTTTTAGAGACATGAAACACAACGATATCAATAGGAATCTGTGTCTGATTGATTTTTTTTAAACAAAATGACCTCAGTAAATATTCTTAAACTGACGTCTCTCCTTCATGCTGGAGAAGCTCATAATTACTGTCTTTCTATCGCATTTGAACACATCATCCTCCTCCTCTCCCTGGTTGAGTTAACCCTTCACTGTCTCTGCGCTGATGCAGCCTTCAGGCTTCAGGTGACATCTGGTGGGAGCTGACTGATGTGATGACATCACTGCACACACACCAGTGAGCTCACTGTCTGAAACACCTTAAAGTGTGTGTGTGTGTGTGTTTAAATATGTGTATGTGTGTGTGTATGAGAGAGAGAGAGGGGAGGTAGCATGGCTGTTATTATACAGAGCCATAATAACACATCTGAATGACAGTGTGCAAGTGAAAGAGAGTGATAGTATGTGTGTGTGTGTGTGTGTGTGTGTGTGTCTCTGGTTATTAAAGGGGTAGTTCAACATTTTGGCAAATTGGCCCATTTCCATAATCCCTTTAGTCATAGCAGTAGGTTCGTTACCTTTAATTGTCGGTGCAAGCTATTTTTAGAACGGCGGAGCAGAGCCGTGAGCTGCTCAGAGCTACGCTACGGAGGCTCATGGGATTTCTTGGTTTCCCCTCATCAAACTCATCAAATACACAATCCAACAACTCCACAACGCTCTGGTGGACAAGTTGTGACCTGCACATTCACCACGCTATGAGATAACACAACGTTACCACACAGAGTTGTTTTAGAGGTGAATTCGTGCAAAACCGCTGATGCGCGTTGCGTTCAGGGACAGTTTTTCAGCAAGCAGTCTCTGTATTTGCCTCTAAAACAACTCTGTCTGGTAACGTTCTGTTATTATCTCATAGTGTGGCTCACGGCTCTGCTCCACCGTTCTAAAACCAGCTTGCATCGACAATTAAAGGTAACGGACCTACTGCTATGACTATAGGGATTATGGCAATGGGCCAATTTGCCAAAATGTTGAACCCTTGTTAATGTTAATCCCTTTAAAATGTGAGAGGGGCAGTGTTTGTGCACACATATCTCACCTGGTAGACAGTGGGTGGCTGCTATGGCGATGCCGTACAGGTGAGAGCGCTGGTCAGGCAGGTATTCGTCGGTGAACTGGCTGCTGCCTTTGCTCACGACGATCACACCGTCCCTAGAGAAGAGAGAGAGAGAGAGAGAGAGGGTGAGGATGGACGGTCCAGACTGAGCGTCACATGATCCGTCATGAGTGAAGAGTAAAGAAAAGATGGCTACCTCCTCCAGTCTGTGTAGTAGAAGTGGTTGCTGTAGTAAACCATGCTGAACGGGTAGTTGAGGGTGGGGTGGATCACTCGTCGACCTGAGCCGTCCGGGGAGACGCACTCCAAACGCTTAGTGCCTGGAATAAAGAGCAGAGAAACGATTTCATTTCATTTCATTTTCATTTATTCCATTCATGGTATACATACTACACATGGTTGCACATATTTACATAATGTACACATAAATGAAAAGGAGCAGGATGAAGAAAAACTTAGTACCTGCCCCTCTCTATTGTTATAATTGCATTGGCTTACTATCAACACCAATATTATACTCTATTTCAAAATATTAAAGATGATGAAACATATAATAATAACAAGAAAACAAACAAGCAAAATAGCAGTGGACACCACTAGTCTATCTATCTTTTCTCTTTCTCCTTCTTCTTTTTTGTAGGCGCTTATCTTTTCTTTTTTAAACATTTTCTTTAACTGAGATATACTTGTACAACTTTTCAGTTCCTTGCTTTGTGATTGCTGTAGTTTTACACCTGCAACAGAAATACACATTTGTTTTAAGCTTTTTAGCCTTGCAAATGTATGTTTAAAATCAAGCTTCAGTCTGTTGTCCTCTTCCTGTTCTGGTAATGATCTATTCTTTGCTTTATACATTATTTTTAAGGTCTGAAGGTCTATTAGATCGGCCACTTTCAATAAACCAGCAGAAATAAAAAATCTATTTGAGGGTTCTCTATTATTATTATTATTATTATAGACAGCCAGCGGGACAATGAGAGGAGATTTCAGCCCCGTTTACCTGCGTCAGCCCAGCAGACTTGTCCGGATGAAGAGTCGTATGTGAGAGCGTTGGGTAAACCGATCCCGTCGGACACCACCACCCTGCGGTTCTGACCGTCCACCGACGAACTCTCGATCTTCGGAGCCTCTCGGTTCCAGTCTGTCCAGTACAGAGTCCTACAGAGGACAGAGACGTTTCATTCAGCGCGTTATTATGAAGTGACACTAACAAAGACTTATTGTAGTTATCTTAAATGATAAAGATGTTTGTCGATGGTAAAATATTGGGATTAAC
>NC_140908.1:4382146-4388169 GCF_045865225.1 Trachurus japonicus
AATATAGAGATCTACTTTCTTTCTTTCTTTTTCAGTTCTGTATCAAAACCAGAAAAAAGGGAAGTTGTGGTAAAGATATGCCAGAGCTCGGGCTTTTATTTTGAAAATCTGGAGTGAGCTCATGTGGTAGAAGAACAGTGGATGTAGGTTCAAGGTTTCAACCTGTGGCCTCCGCTGTCATGTTGTAATCTGTACAAACAAGTCAAGAGGAAGTGGACTCATTCCTCTTTGTTAACTGTGTGTGTGTGCGTGTGTGTGTGTGTGTCGTTGCAGGTGTTTGCAGACTACGAGAAGCTGCTCCACTCTGAGAACTACGTCACCAAGAGGCAGTCTCTAAAGGTTTGACCCGGACCCATGATTGATTCGTCTTCTTCTTTGGGGCTTTTGGGGATTGTTTTGGTTGTTGCCATGGCAGCAGCTCCTTCTGTTTAGTCAGGCTGTCCATCAGGAGTAGACAGAGGAGAGTTAAGCCCTCTCTGGCCAACAGATGGAGCTGTCCACTCATCTCTGCACCTCTATTCACAATCAAATCTCAGTATATAGTATACTGTATCATTCCTGTATTATTATGGTTTATTTATTCTCTCTCTCTCCCTCCCGTAGCTTCTGGGCGAGCTGCTACTGGACAGACACAACTTCACCGTGATGACGCGCTACATCAGCAAACCTGAGAACCTCAAGCTGATGATGAACCTGCTCCGAGACAAGAGTCCCAACATCCAGTTTGAGGCTTTCCACGTGTTTAAGGTACGAACACGACTTCATGTGAACCGACTCCACTCAAAAACACAAGAACCAGGAGGGAGAGACGGTGCAGAGACACACACACAGCAGCAGGGCTGATGTGACACTCACTGATGCAACACAGGCAGTTTGTGTCTTTCTGTGCATCCTCCAAATACACTGCCCATTGGATAATCACTGCATGGAAACGACTTATCTAACCCTAACTGATGCAGTCTCATTTCTTAAACAACCATGTTAGAAGTCACATCCTGTGTTAATCTGTTTCAGAAAGGTCAAATTATTGGCTTGAATCAAGCAAATAAAACATCTAAGGAGATTTATGAGACTAAAATTGAGTGAAGAACTGTCCAACGTATTATTAAAACTGGAAGGAGAGCGGGAAACCATCTTCTTCAAGGAAGAACGAGTCCAGACCTGAACCCCATTGAGAATCTTTGAAAAATTAATGCAACTCTGGACGAAAATAAATGTTGTGACATTGCAGAAGCTTATTGAAACGATGCCACAGCGAATGCGTGCTGTAAACAAAGCTAAAGGCGGCCTAACAAAATATTTGAGTGCTACAGACTATCTACAGATTAAATGTCACTCTGGCTTCACTCCAGAGTCGATGAGTTCACGGAGTTCTCAGAGCTGAGATCAGGTTTTTTCCATTCAGAGCTGAAGGTGGAGGTGTCAGTCTTAACAACTAAAACACCTCGTTCCCGCCCCTCAGGTGTTCGTGGCGAACCCCAACAAGACGCAGCCCATCATCGACATCCTGCTCAAGAACCAGACCAAACTCATCGACTTCCTGAGCAACTTCCAGAAGGACCGGGCCGACGACGAGCAGTTCAACGACGAGAAGACGTATCTAATCAAACAGATCCGGGATCTGAAGAAGCCGGCCTCCTAGAGGAGGAACCCCCCCTCCCACCTCCCTCCCTCTACCCCAACTTTTTATCAATAAGAACACATAGAAAAGAAACACATTAACAATAATGGTTATTCTATTTAAAACGACAACAAAAAAAATCCTTAAGGCGTTATTTGTCTTTTTTTTCCCTCTCTTTGTTGGTTCATTAAAAACTTGTGCAAGAGTAGTTCTCAATCACTGATCTTTTGTAAATTTTTTTCATAATCTTAGTTTTTTTTTTTTTTTTCATCTGTAGCATGTAGTGCCACAACTCCTGGTGTTGGAGGCAGCTGATCTGCTTTGTCAGGGGGGGAGAACCAGCGGTTCAAAAAGCTTTGGCCAAAAAAATGGTCCGAGCGGCTGTGGAACAAAACAGACGAGACCATTTTTATACTTTTATCACCAGTCGCTGCACACGAGCTAAATCTGTTTAATGAAGTTGCTGCAAAATCAGAGAAATAATGAAGAATTTCTGCATTTTTGTTATGTTGTGTTTGTTGTTTTTGCAGCTGGGTCAACGTGTCTGCTCGGGATCAGAGCGACTTCTCGGTCTTTGCTAAAAGCTACAAAGCTGCTAGACAGAATATCTTTTTGTTATCGTGCTGCCAAATCCAGTGATTGCTTTAAGTTTCTCTCTCTCTCTCTATGATGAATGGATTCACAGTGAAACACAACAAGTCTCGTCTTCCAAAAAGACACACTGCACATTATATAAACTCTGATTTCACTATGAAATCTGCTTTATGAGATCTTCAGATTTTAAGGAGGTTAAACCGGCTCCGACTCCTCATAATCAAATCTGTGATCCTGCACTTTTAAGAGGTTTAATCTGAATTAGTTTAACATGCAGAAAAGGTTTGTTGTTTTTAAATGTTTGATGCCAGGTCTTTCCAGTTAAATATAATGTCATCAGCTCTCAGGAGCGTCCGCCTGTGCCAATCTAATGATCTGAATGAGACTGAGAATAGACGCCACTCGGTTCCAGTCGCCGTTGACCACAGCTTCGCCAACCACAGTAGTAATTGTGAACATATTTTGAAAAGAAGAGCCTTTTCTTTTTCTTTTTTTTGGTTTTTGTTTTTATTTTTTAATTGAATGGTGACATCGGGCTGCTATCGGTACAGTAAGCTTCAATCATTTTTGTTCACTGGTTCTCTTTGCTGGTAGCTGATAGCACTTTCTGTATGATATATAAAATAATAATATGATGATGATTCAGTTGTTTTGTTTTATTCATCTGTTTTCACACTATCTTTTTTTTTTTTTTTTTTTTTACATATACTGTAGTTTCATTTGTTGTCATGTACAGTGTATTAGGTGAGTGTCTGCCGATGTGAGTGTGAACGTTAACAGGAGGCAGGAGGAGGAGGAGGAAGAGGAGGAGCTCCTCGTCAGCAGCTGTGAAGACGGCCGTTTGCATTTTTGTTTTACTCCTTTTCTTCCCGTTGTGTGTCGCGTGTGTGTGTGTGTGTGTGTGTGTTGCTCTGATTTGGATCTGGCGTTAGTGTAACGAGAGGAAACAGGAGAGAAGATTCAAAGGTGCCTTTTGGTTTGGTGTGTTTTCCCTTCTTCCTCTTCTGTTGTTGTTGTATCTTTCCCGGGGGAGCTTAATTATGTAGATGAGAATATGCTCCGGATGGAACGTATTTGTTGCGATTAAGCAGTGAACCTCTCAACTCACTATATATTTGAGTTACGCTGTCAAATAGATTTTTTAAAACTTTTTTTTTTCGATTGCCATTGTGTCACTAGGAGTTTGTCGCCATGGTAGCACTAATTCAATGCGGGGATTAAAAAGCTGTGTCGGCTGTAAAAGGCTCATTGGGAAACTGTGAGGATCAAACAATGGTGAAGTGTAACTGTGAAAAAAACACTAATTTTAACAGCCATTTTTTCCATTTTCTAAGAAAGTAATTCAGATTTTATTTCCTAATCGATATTCGATCTGTATCAGTGGGTTAAATTTCACTCAATCTCAGGCTGTCAGAATCAAACAGGAATAAAGGAGGTAGTTCGGTTCAGTAGGAGACTAACACTCATTAACATGTAAGGTGCCATTTTGCATAAAAATTACAGAAAAATTCAGTTTTTTTTTCTTCTGGTTGAAAAATAAAAACAAAACCAGCTCGTTTGGATGTTAGAAGCTAAGACAGTTTTCATGCTACTGTGTATCAGAGATGCAAATGTAGATCAGACAGTTTGATTCACTGATTTCTTTGTTTTGTTTTGGCTTGTTTTACAACTATGGTTGTGCAAAAAAAAAAAATACAATGATACAAAAAATAATAATAATAATAATAGTAATAATAAAAACAAAACGACACATTTCTTCCCAACGCTCGGAACGAAAGCAGCCACCTTTATCTCCCACATTGATGCTACTGTACCACATTCGCAGCAAAATAAAAGGATGGGAATGCAGACGTTTGGTGTGTGTGCTCGTTTGTCACAAAACCTCTTTTATTCTCTAAATAAGAAATGTATTTTCTATTATTTATTTATTTTTGGTTTGACTCTCAGTAATTCAGACTTTTACTTTGAAAGGCATCTGAACACTGAAGCACATGATGTTTTTTTTCCAGCTCATTTATCAGGTAGAAACACAGAAACATAAAAGATGAGACGTACAACATGAATGGAACAGGTCCTAGTGCAAATAAAGTTAAAGCTGCTGATTCCTTCTGTTTAAAACCATGTCATTATAAAACCTACAAAAACGTTCGTATTTTCAAGTTAACTACACACACACACACACACACAGTACACACTCTATGCAGCAGCTTGTCCCATTTAAACGACCTATTCACAATTAATAGTGAATTTATAAAGTGTCCATACTGATAGTTTCCCATTTTGTTCTGTTGCAGCCTTGGATTTTTTTTATTTTTTATTTAACCTTTATTTGGATTTGGATTTGGATGGATTTGATGTAAATACTCAGAACTTGAACTTTAAACATTTCCTTTGATCACCTATGATCAATTCATCTGATTGGCCGTCCGGACCATGACAGCCTTGAGCTTTTACACTGTTGCCCCCACTAAGTTTGCATCTCTGCAGACGTTTCCCTTGGGAGAGAGTTCCCCAAAGTTCATAGCATTGTGAAATTAGACATTACGGTTACCATAAAAACGTCTTAAAACTGAGGAAGTAATAAATTAAACGCTACACTGATGTGGAATTCGTACCAGAGTGAGATTATAAATCAGCACAGTAGCAGCTGTTCCCAGTGCTGCGTTTTATAAGAGGGGGTAAAATAACGGAAATGTACGCGTGGCATAGTTTTGACCTTAATGCGTTTCTACAAAAAACATCTCACTTGTGGCACGTGAGCAAAAAAAAAAAAAAAACACGACTCTGTGTTGTGGTTGTCGGTGTGTCCGTTAATCCGTGTGTCCACCTGATGCTCAGCTGACTGGAGGTGAGTCATGGGATGTGTTCATGCGCAGCTTCTTGTTGCTGTGGCTCTCCTGCTCCGTCTGTCTGCTGTGCTTCCCCACGCAACCGTCTGCAGGAAGAAGACACACAAGTTAAAGGGATAGTTCACCCAAAATTCAAATTGCACTCATTATCTACTCACCCTCATGTCGACTAAGGGCTGGGAGAAGTTTCAGAGTCCTCCGTGGCTTCTCTGAGTTACAGGGGGTCTCGACGTAGCAGTGCATGTCCATGTAACAGTTGCAAATGGATACCACTTTTCTTTGTAACAAAAAAACACACCAAAAAACATCCAAATACCTCCATGCTGCTTGTATGTAATGTCCCTCTTGTATTGAAGCCCCAAAATGCGAAATTGTTCCGAAAAAATGAAATAAGTCTATTTTTCAAGCTTGTTTGTAGCGGAAGCTTCTCTTCCCGTTTCGTCAAATTTGGACGAACCGGGAAGAGGAGCTTCAAGAAGCCTCCGCTACAAAACAAGCTTGAAATATAGACTTTTTTTCGGGACAATTTCGCATTTCAGGGCTTCAATACAAGACGGACATTACATACGAGCAGCATGGAGGTATTTGGATGTTTTTTGGTGTGTCTTTTTATTACAAAGACAGTTGGTATCCATTTGCAACCGTTATATGGACATGCACTGCTACGCCGAGACCCCCTGTAACTCAGAGAAGCCACAGAGGACTCTGAAACTTCTCCCAGCCCTTAGTCCACATGAGGGTGAGTAGATAATGAGTGCAATTTGAATTTTGGGTGAACTATCCCTTTAATCCACCTATACTGGAGGATAAGGACACACACACACACTGCCAAAATAAGAGCCTCATGAGGTGGAACTTACTGGCAACAAAAGGCGAGGACGCTGGCGGGCTCCTCTGCCACTGTGAAGACAGAAAGAAACATCAGATTCCTGCAGCGGGAGTCTTTGAACGCACCATGA